>NC_057741.1:50700-96612 GCF_004010195.1 Chiloscyllium plagiosum
CTTGGTAACACTTGGAGTGTTTCTCCTTCCTCTTACAATATTTCGTTCTGGTGTTGCAACTCCTGCACGAACAGCTCAAGATCTGGATGCAGAACCAGGATGCTATTCCTCCCTAACCACCTAGTGTGGTTCTCATCCATAACATTCTGAGATGACAATGAAGAAATTCCAGTCTTTTTTCAAGTTATGAAGATTGCCATTTTGGCCAGACTGTCAAATGGGTAAGAAAGGTTTCTCACTTTGTGTGGCTCAACACAACAAGTGTGTTAAGAAGATTGCAAGACTTTTATGTTAAGATACCTTAAAAGTTAACAGAGAGGCAAAAGTGGACATTCATCCACTGCAAAAATGAGATGGAGAGGTAGTCTTGGGGAACAAAGGGGGAGGAACTGAATAGGTCTACATTAGTCGACACAAATCTACACTGGTCCCACATTCTTCCATTAGGTCCACTAGCTTTGACATTTCAAGTATTTAGAACTGAAAATGTATTGCTGGAAAAGCGCAGCAGGTCAGGCAGCATCCAAGGAGCAGGAGAATCGACATTTCGGACATGAACCCTTCTTCTGGAATCCTCCTTGGATGCTGCCTGACCTGCTGCGCTTTTCCAGCAACACATTTTCAGCTGCTCCTTGGATGCTGCCTGACCTGCACTTTTCCAGCAACACATTTTCAGCTCTGATCTCCAGCATCTGCAGTCCTTACTTTCTCCTAGTTTATTTCAAATGCTTATTCAAGTACTTTATGCAGTTGGCTGCCTCAACTATACTCCATTGCAAGTAATCACCAACTTTGGTGAAAAATATTTTCCTCAAATTGCCCTCTTTTACTCTAAAGTTATTGTTATTGTTAACAATCTTGTTGTTAATAACAGACCTTGTTATTGATCCTTCAACTAAGGGGAACAACTCTTTCTATTCACTATCTCCATCACCCTCATCATCTTATACATCTTAGTCAGGTCCCTCCTCAACCTTCTGTGCTCCAAAAAAAAACAACTTGAGCTTATCCAGCCTTTTTCAGAGTTAAAGTGCTTCATTCCAAGCACCATCCTGCTGAATCTCCTGTGCAACTCCCTCCAGTGCAAACACACCTATCTGTGTTACAGAGATCAGAACTGCACACAGCTGTGACATAACCAAAGTCCTCTCCAGCTCCAATATAACCTACCTGCTCTTATAATCTATGTCTCGACAAGTAAGACCAATTGTGTCTGTATGCACTTTTTTTAACCTGTACTGCTGCCTTCAGTGGTTTGTGGACAAATACCTGAAGATCCCTCCATTCCTCTTAGCCTCCTAGTGTCATTACAAGCAGTACCAAGACAGGAGTACTCAAAGTGCATCACCTCGCTTTGAGGTTAAATTTTACCTGCCACTGACCTTCCCATCTAACCAATCTGTTTATATCTTCCTGTAAACAAAGACCACCTCCCTGTCAACCAACCAGCCAATCCTCGTGTCATCCACAGTCTTAATACTCATATTTACATCAGGCATCTTGCATCTCCCCTGTGGCGAGAGAGGAATTAAAAAATTACATCAGGGCCCCTATGATTTCCAAACTGCTTGAGTCTATCCTCCCAATTTCTGTACCTAAATCTTCCTCTCGAGTGTAGACAGATGTGAAGTATTCATTTAAGACTCTATAATGTCGTTTGGCTTGACACACACCTTTTCCCCTTGATCCTTAATGGGCCCATTGTTTCCCTGGTTACTCTCTCTTCCCTTTGATACTCTCTTCCCTTTGATATTCTCTTCCCTTTGATATACTTGTAGAATGTCTTGGTATTTTCCCTAATCTTGCCCACTAGTGCTTTTTCAAGCCCCCATCTTTGCTCTCGTAATTGCTTTCTTAAGTTCCCCACTGGATTTTATATACTCCACTCAAGGCCTCCATTGATTTTTTTTCTCTTTGTACCTGTTACAGACCTTGGCTTTCTTTTTATCCAATCCTGAATATTCCTAGACATTTAGGGTTCCCTGGGCTTGTTTCATCCACATTTCCCCCTGAAGGGAATATGTGGGCCTTGATTCATTTTTGAATGTCTCCCACTATCTGCCTTAGATTTACTCTCAAGCAACTATTTCCAGTCTATTTTAGCCAGATCCTGCCTTATTTTAATAAAATCTGCCTTCCTGTAATCCAAAAGTCTTATTTTTCAGACCATCTTTTCCCCTTTCAATAAAAAAAACCCTAAAACATGGAATTGTGGTCTCAATCACTGAAATGCCACGTCAAAAACCTGTTCAGCATTGTTGCCCAGAATTCGATCTGGCACTGCACCATCCCTTCTTGGGCCTATGAGGTTGTTGACATAAAAAGCTGTCCTGTATACATTTCAAGAAATCTGCCTCCCTTAAAACCCTTGATACTATGATTATGCCAATTTAATGTTGGGGATTTGATACCATGTGATGGAAATACCCTAATATTATTTTTGCAAACCTCTGTGAATGGTGTACATATCTTGCCCCATCAATTTCCTGCTGACTGAGGACTTATTATATACTTTTAACTGTGTGACTGCCCCCTTTTTATTCTTAAGCTCTATCCACAGAGCCTCATTTGATGACCCTTCCAAGATATCCATCCTCCTTACTGCAATAACTGATTATTTTATTAATAATGCAATACCATCTCCACTTCTTTGCCCCTTACCTGTCCTGTCTGAAAATCCTATACCCCAAAATGTTGAGTTGCCAGTCCTTTTCCACCCTCAGCCATGCCTCTGTGACGGCAACATATCGCAGTTTCACATTTCAATCCATGTCCTTAATTCACCTGTCTTATCTGTATTACTCTTAGCTTTAAAGCAGAGGCCTTCCAGCCTCACCTTATTCCTCTGTGGTTCAATATGTCTGAATTCCCTCTGCCTCCAATCCTTTCCTAAAGTGAAAATCAAACAACACCAAGTTATAGTCCAACAGGTTTATTTGTAAGTACTAGCTTTCAAAGTGCTGTTCCTTCATCAGGTAGTGCTTCTGAATAAACCTGTTGGATTATAACGTCGTGTTGTATGATTTTTAACTTTGCCCATCCCAGTCCAACATCAGCACCTCCATGTCTTTCCTACAGTATGCTGTGACACTATCAAACTAATGTGTTGTGTTCCTTTTCCCTGCTGAATTTGTTTAAACTTTTCCTAACAACCTTGGTCCTATTTTGGTTCAGATGCAGGCCATTCCACTTGTAGCAGTCTCACTTTCCCCAGAAATTGTCTGTGATACAGGAATCCGAAACCCTTGTTCCTATATGAGCTCTTCAGCCACATATTGACCTGCCCTATTCTCCTATATCTGTACTCCATCGATGTAGGTTTGCATCAGACATGTACCAACCTGTCCACATCATCATGTCCTGTTTCTGACTCATGTTAAACATGGTTCTCCATTCTAATTCTGCACTTTGAAACACACCAATACTATTATTGTGAAGCTGCTGGCAGGACATATGCAGTGCCAGGCACCTAACTCATTGATTCAACCAGTTGCACCTCAAGTTTCCATACTTGCTGTCCTAGAGCTTGCGTACTTTGTGCCTACTTGGGTGCTCACAGCACCTCTGCCTTGCCTTGACTCTTTTTCCACTTTGCTCCCTCAGTCAGAGCTTAAAGGTTCACAGTACTTCTATCTTGTCTAGTCTTTTAGCTTAGACAAAAAGCCAGGTAGCTTTGTAGGATTGTCAGTAGCAATCAGTCAAGGGAGTGAACATATTGCTGTATGTTACCGTGCAACATCAGTGTTACATGTGCACCATGTGCCAGGAACATAAGCACACTGCATATGCTTCCTCTAAATGGCCAAGTCTCAAAGTCTATGGGGAGTGCATCCCCGTCAGGTTATGAAGACTGCCTTCAGTCAGGGGCTCCTGGCACAGTAAGTCAAGAGCAATGTTCTCTATCATTTCTGAAGCTTGGATGTGGTTAGTTGGCTGCTTGGGACATCTGCGTTCAGGGAATCTATATCACTACAGTCCGGAGAATGGACCATGGTCAGTCCTGTGCATCCAGTTCAGGAAACTGTGGCAGGTCAATGGAGGAGTTGCACAGATATCACTCAAGGGTCTGGTCAAATACACTCCCCCTAATTCTTTTCTTGCTGTGTGGACCTTGGAAATCCAGAGACAGCAGTGACTTCTGAATGTGGAATTTAGTGTATTGTCATGCTGATTGGTGTGCACAGGTCCTTGAAGTGGCTGTGCAGTTTCGAGGGAATGTTGCTGGTCACATGTCAGATTGCACTGCACATCCAGCTCAGCCAAGGGGTGTGCCATAATGAGTCCTGGGTCCTCAGTGAAAATCAAGGTTTGAGGGGGGAGGGGAGGGGGGGGGGGGTGAAGTGGTGGGGGGGGGGGGGTGAAGTGGTATTTGGAGCTACTGGTGTGGTAGGGAAATTGGGGAAATCAATTCTGGGGATTGGATTTTGGGATGCAGAGGGAACGATAATTGTGCAGGAGGAAACCAAAGATATAAGTGTGAGAGATGATAGTGCATTGAAGGACATGGGTTATTGTAGGATGGGGGTCATGGCAGTAATAACCACCTTGACTTCAATTGGAGACAATTGCAGTTTAATGGTTGGCATGACGAAGCAGAGAGCCAAGACTGGTGGACGAGTGATGGGACATGAGGCTGTAATTCAGAAAGATGGAGGGGAGCGTGTGAAAGCGCAGTACTGATTGGCTTGTCAAGAAGTGCAAGGAAGAAAGAAATGTGCAGTTTTGGAGTTGGGAGTGGATGGGTTCACCAGCCTGAACACTGTGTCAAGTTCAACTTACATTGCTTCCATAATTACGCAAATCGCAAATAAACAGTGGAAATTAAAAATGGCTACCTGCAGTGGGTGGGGTATTTTTATTCTGTGTGAACTCAGGTAAAACCTGTGAGCACTAAAAGGTACTTGAAGGGGCAATTGCCTTAATCAAGCACTTTCTAATTATAAGTTGAAGGTATTTGGAATAATTGTGCCCTGCATTTGAAATACATGCAGTGCGCAATTGTGTGGGATATAAATCCTGGTCATGAGAAATCTTGACCGTGTCATTGGTCTTGCAGATTGACGATCGTTATCTCTGAAGTAGAAGCAATTATAGGTGAACTTGAAAGTGGTCACTGGACCATAATTAACACAGTCAATCCAAGATCCCACAAAGAGTATTTTGCACAATTTTGGGCCCCATATCTCAGGAAGGATGTACTGGCCCTGGAGCATGTTCAGAGGAGGTTCATGTGAATGACCCCAGGAATGAAAAGCTTAACATGAGAAACATTTGAGGACTCTAGGTCTATACTTGATGGAGTTTAAAAGGATGAAAGGAAATCTAGTTGAAACATACAAAATACTGACTGGCCTGGACAGAATAGATGTTTCCACTGGTAGTCCTGATGAAGGGCTTTAGCCTGAAACATCGATTTTCCTACTCCTCGGATGCTGCCTGACCTGTGCTTTTCCAGCACCACTCTAATCTAGACCCATTGGTAGGAGAGCCTAGGACCCGAGGGCACAGCCTTCGAATAAAGGGAAGACCTTATAGAATGGAAATAAGGAGAAACTTCTTTCATCAGAGAGTGGTGAATCTATGGAATTCACTGCCACAGAAGGCTGTGGAGGCCAGGTCATTGAGTATATTTAAGACTGAGACAGATAGGATCTTGAGTATCTATGGTAATGGGGAGAAAGTGGGAGAATGGTGCAGCAGACTAGAAGGGCTGCATGGCCTGATTTCTGTTCCTGTGTGTTATAGTCCAAGGCTGCAGAAGACATGGATCTTGAACAGGAAGTCATCTTCATCATGCTTTTATATGCATTGTTGCCTTTCATAGGCTATGGGAGTGAGATCAAGGCATCAGTGATCATAAAGGTCATGGTTTGGAGGGAAATGGGTCGGGAACAGTTAGGTGGGACTAGTTTAGGTTGGGTTTATGTTTGGCATGGATTGAAGGGTCTGTTTCCATGCTGTATGATTCTATGACTGGCTTCCAATCCCAACTGCATTTGTGTAACATGGCTTGTGCTGCATTCATTGGAATAAAGTCCCTAAGTCAAAAAAATGATATGGAAACATTCCATAGCCCTCAGTCAGTTTATTCCATGTCTCACTCTTTGGAGGACTATGCTAAACAGTCATTTGTGAATGATGTGAATAATAACTGCTTATATTACTAAGGATTTATTATAGTTCTAATATTCCCCATGCTGGTATGTTGGAATTAAGGCCAATGGATCCAGCCATAGCAGGGGTTATCATTGCTGCAGTTCAATGAAGGCACATAGATAAAATGGAGGAACAGATGCATCAACAAATCCAGGACAGCCTCATCATTGAAGAGGTCAAAGCTGAAAGTTCCTTTAGGATGTGGAGGAGCTATAGGAGATTTAGAGTCTATCATCTTTCATACCATGTCCTCCAGTTGAGCAAGTTACGTTGTTGCTTGAGACTGTCCCAGGACACTGCCACCAAACTATGCCAACAGGAGTTGTGACCTGAGGAGGTGGATAATCATTTTGTCCTGGTGGCTGTCAAGGTGACAACTGCACTAAACTTTAATATAACTGGCTGCTTCCAAGAGTCCACAGGGGACATGTGTGGATCCCAATCTTCAAATCATAAATGTCTAAAGGCGGTTACAGATCACATTTGTGCCAGATCGCACTGTTTCATCTTGCTTCCCTGTGATAAGATCAGTACTACGGCCCAGCAGCCTAGGAATAGTGGGCAACAGAGCTGGCATCCCTCAAGTGTAGACTATACAGATGTTGCATTGAGAGTGCTGTATCATAACAGGGCTGACGTTTTCAACAGAAAAAGATTCGATTCCATCAATGTCCAAATCATCTGGGAACATTAGTACAACTCATACAATCCTAGCATGCAGTACTCTGCACGGTTGGCACAGGTAGGATGAATTCTGGTTATATAGTGTAACAGCATCATATAATATGATAGATAGCCAAAGTCATCATTACTGGGAGAAGTGCAACGTACTTTGAATTCCTACCAGGAAACTTACAGCAGGTCCAGACACAAATGACAAATGCGTAAAGTGTTTTCTATTGTTATTCAGCAGATAGAGCAATTCAAACAAGTGGGAAATCAAAGTGTCTAATCTGTGGGATAACTTCTGGGACTTGGTCCAAACAAGCAGATACATCTGTTGGTACACTCCTATCACACCTGGCTATGTTGTTTATCCTATTTACTTTGATCTACACCGCCATCTTCATGGTTAAATTAATCCACTGGTAGAAGGAACTTATCCTGAAACTAACTACAACTCTACTCCTCCAGCAGGAAGGAGATTCCAGCTTGGCCCAGCTCAAACATGTGGATCATTGTGGGTAATATCCTTTCTCTAACAGATACAGCTCGTTCGAGAGTAAATATTGTGAGAATTTGGGAAGTGTTCATATGGTGTTTTGAATAAAGAATATTTGGTTAATAAAGTCAAGTTGAACCACAAACCGAATTCTGTGTCCCTTTGCCTCACTAACAATAGAAATTTGGTAAAGTGTTTTTAATACATCAACTGGCCAAAGTATCTAAAGCATGAACAACAAGACAGAACACCATTTTGAGTTTGTAGATGAACTTAGAGACATTGATTTGTGCTGAGGATAGTGTTGAACTTAGAAACAAAACTTAGGTCGATGGAATTGGGGGAGATATTGAAGATGATGTTCAAAAGGGAGAAATGTAAGGTGATTCATTTTGGTCAGAAGATTGTGGGGAAACAATGGCCTGGATAATCCAAGGGACGGTCAATCAAAATAAGATTGCTCAGCTTTCTTTACATTATTACCATGCTCCACATTTCTAACAATGAATTTCTATCCCACCTCCTCCAAAAATATGGTGAATTGCTGAAATCAAGTTATCTGTATTGGGGGAGAGTCTGGGGCAGTCAAATTGTGATCCCCCTCGAAGCAGCTAGTGTGCTGGGTCCTGTGAATTAAATGATTAACGAAACCTTGACAACTGCTGTGAAAGAGCTTCATGTTTTCTGTCAGCTTTTAGCAATATGTTAATGTGACCTTTTTCTTTAAGTTGTATGTTTTTGGAGGCTTAAATAGGTATACATGTTGTAATGAGGTCCATTGTTTGCTTCTGAGAAATCACAGTCCTTGCAATTGTTGAACTAATGAATTAATTCTTGTGTTCATTGTAAAGCATCCAAATGGTGAATTCTAATGCTGTGGTTCTGTTCGCCGAGCTGGAAGTTTTTGTTGCAAACGTTTCGTCCCCTGTCTAGGTGACATCCTCAGTGCTTGGGAGCCTCCTGTAAAGCGCTTCTGTGGTGTTTCCTGAAATGACAGCCAGACTACTGCGACCACTAGGACTTATAACAGCACACAAACCAACAGCCACACTCGGACAACAACTCACCAGAACGAAGGACCCGATACCCAACATGAGCAAAACTAATGTAGTGTACAAAATTCCATGCAAGGACTGCACAAAACACTATATAGGACAAACAGGAAGACAGCTAACGATCCGCATCCACGAACACCAACTAGCCACGAAACAACACGACCAGCTATCCCTAGTAGCCACACATGCAGACAACAACCAACATGAATTTGACTGGGACAAAACTACCATTATAGGGCAAGCCAAACAAAGAACAGCCAGGGAATTCCTAGAAGCATGGCACTCATCCACAAACTCCATCAACAAACACATCGACCTGGACACCATATACCGGCCACTACAGTGGACAGCTGAAACTGACAACCGGAAGCGGCAGGGACAGGCCACTATAAATGCCGGAGGAAACACCACAGAAGCGCTTCACAGGAGGCTCCCAAGCACTGAGGATGTCACCAAGACAGGGGACGAAACGTTTGCAACAAAAACTTCCAGCTCGGCGAACAGAATCACAGCAACGAGCACCCGAGCTACAAATCTTCTCACAAACGGTGAATTCTAATGTTTGCTTTTATGTGAAGCTGATTCTCCAGCAGGTTCCATAGCTTAGCAGGGTATTTCTGATCCTCTTAAGGCAAGCCTAAAGTATTGACTCTGTGTGCCACACCTCAACGAATGACTATTTCTATTTTTATTATATGCTTATCACGTTCTGCAGTAACCCAATCTAAAAAGCAGAGCTTCTTCCTTCGTTTAAAAAGCCCAAAATTGGGTAGAAGATCTGTGATCTCTATAGAGAGCATCATTATTTTTATCTCATTTACCTCATTTTTTAGTTTTGGAATTGTGAGCTTAAGTTAAGAATTGAACTTTGAACGTAGCAGACAACAAAGACAGATGTCTTCTGTTGGGGATTGTCCTGGAAAATAATGCAATTTAATTACGGATCTAAGGACAGTGAGTCAAGTTGGTCACAAGTTGTTGCTATTCTCAGGGCTGGCAGATGCTTCGATGTTGAATTGGTCAATTAAGGGAGGACCAGTGCTGTCCAGCCAACCAGAGAGAATGTTGATTGAAAAGAGAAAAAAAGGAGAATTGGTTCTGACTGGAATTTAGCAGTAGGTAATGAGATTTTTAGAAGCTTCAGAATCAAAGCTTTGTTTTGCTCTCTCTAGTTTTGCCCTAGTTATCTTGACAGCTACTGAAGCTGGTTACATTAACCCATGACTTTGAAATTCAAGCAAGATATGCAGTTCCACTTGCCTGTGAACAACCCATTGTTCAAGGATTTCATGAGGGCTCCCGAGCCATTGTTTGGAACTGCTCAATGAAATTCGCAAATTATAATGTTTATTTTAACCCTTAACTGTGTCTGTCTCAAAGGGGCTATGAACCAAAAAGATTGGGTTTTAGATATCAGAATTAAAATTACATGATTAATAATCAATTGTTGCTTTTTGTTAAAAGTTATACACTTGGTATCCAAAATCTGTTATTCATAAATTCCATTAAGAACAATAAGGCAGTTTGGAGGGTAATTGAATATTTTAATTTCGCTGTATAGTAAATCCAATGATAGTGAGGATGATTTGGTTTGGCTTACGATCCATGTGTCATAAGATCTCCTGATTTATATAAAAGAATTTTGGTCGTCATCTTCCTGATGCTTGCGGTCCTTTGCAAATAATATTTGTGTGTAGAACTATGGTCTTGTTCCTCCATCAGGAGATTCAACAGTGCAGCCTCTGTACGTTTCTTCCTATGCTGTTTACAGCTGAGTCTATTGTTCCATCTTATGTATCTTTTTTTCCCCCAGGAATGGCACCTAAGTTTGTCTTGATGGCCCTACCACTTCAGCTCAATTCAGAACCAACTGAATCTTTGCATGAGCCACCAATTTGGTCATGAAATGAAGTTTAGCCGGTATCATTGCCAAGTCCTGCGACAGTGGTTTAATTTCAAAGCATTCCAGTACCATCATATCTTTAGTACTACTTCAAGTCATGAATGAGGGTTTGCATTGTTGCCACTCTCCCTGCTCTTCAGAGTCCGTCACATCCCTTTGTTGCATTACACATTTGCAATTTGTGTCTGGACCTGCTGTAAGTTTCCTGTTAGGAATTCAAAGTACGTTGCACTTAGCCAAAATCATGATTACTGGGAGATCTATCATATTATATGATGCTGTAACATTATATAACCAAAGTTCAGGTTACTGTGGTAGCAGAGGTTTATGCTGAAAATGTGTTGCTGGAAAAGCGCAGCAGGTCTTCAGGAATGTCCGAAACGTCGATTCTCCTGTTCCTTGGATGCTGCCTGACCTGCTGCGCTTTTCCAGCAACACATTTTCAGCTCGATCTCCAGCATCTGCAGCCCTCACTTTCTCTAGCAGAGGTTTATGACAATGTTCTTCTATGACCAAGATGGTGGAGTGGAGCGGAGTGGAGCGTGTGTGCGCGGGCACACCAATCAGGCCTACTTGGGTGGAGAGGGCACTAGCTGCTGGGGACTTGCCCTTTCAACACATCTTGGTGGTTGTCTGTGTCTCTGGGCTAGAATGGCACAAATGAAATTTAGTTGGGCAGACTGCCTCTAACCATCCCTTTTACTTCAGAGCTGCTACATGCTGAGGCCTGCCTCTTCTGGCTGGAATTGGTAGGGTCAGCTATGGTTCATTTCCTGAGGTTGAGGCTTCTGGAGAAACTGTGTCCAGCACTGGTCCAGGATCCTGGGCTCGTCCTCAATCAGGAATTTGAATTTATCCTCTATCCAGCAAAATACTGCACATGGGCCAGCCTTGTCCACCATAAGGTGGGCATCTGAAGATCTGGAGAAAGGCAAGTTCCCGGCTTGAAAATTTGTAACATCACCCCGCTACCCTTGTAGTTTACTAGATTCACTTTCCATTCAAAGTAAGCCTTGTTCCAATTTGTGCTTTTGCCATTCTGCTGACTGCTACTTTGTGTGCAGCCATTGCATTATCTAAAAGAATTCTCAGTTATCTAGTGGCAGAGCCTTCAATCTTGGGCTCTGTCCTGTCGAGTCTTTACATGTTGATAGGGGCTGACATAGTCTGTTTGAAGGTTAGTCATGGTCCTGCTACAGGTTTAGAATGTCTTAAATCTGCTTTTTTGTTTGGTAAGTTCTGGATGCAAATGGTACAATTCTTGATATAATGTTTTATGTCTTTGCCCATTTCTAGTATCAACACAATCCCTTAATTCTGTCAGTTATGGTTTCTGTTCCTTGATGACTTTGGACACATTGATACACCACTCTATATTTCAGTTCTGGACCAATTCCACATACTGTCCATCTTTGAGAATAAGTCGGTCCTTAGTACTTAACTTGTCCTCCTATATGCCCTGAGCCTGTACCAGAGCTTTGACCTTGGTTTGCCTTCACTGCAACAATGTTTTTTGTTCCGAAATGAGGGGCTGGAATGGTTATTCTTCATGGGTCCCCTGCTTAGCCAATTCATTTGCTGTTTTGTTTTTAGTTGGGAAGTTTGGTGGGGGGTTCTATCCTTAATGATGCCATATTCGCAGCCTTAGACCGTTTGGAGAATAAACTTTGGCAGGGATTCAGAAGGTAATGCCTTCTCATCTGCCATGACAAATCTTCTGGCTTCCTATAGTAGCAGGAAGTCAGTTATACCTGAAATACACAGCAATCTTCAGCTGGAAGTGCTGCTTAGATGATCCATCTCAGCCTCGTCCAGTGTTCTCCACATCACAGATACCAATCTGCAGCGAATTTGATTCACGCTCATGATATCAAGAAATGACTGGAGGCATTGGTGCAAAAGCTACAGGCCCTGACACATTTCAGCAAAAGTCGTGAAGACATATACTCCAGAACTTGCTGCACACCAAGCCAAACTGTTCCAGTAGAGTTATAGCAATGGTGTCTCTCTGACAATATGGAAAATTACCCAGCAATGTCCTGTCCACCAAAAAGTGAGACAAAACCATTCCAGCCAATCATTGCCCTATCAGTCTACTGTCAACCATTAGTAAAATGATGGAAGTGTCATCAACAGTGCTATCAAGCAGCATATGCTTAGCACTAACCTGCTCAGTGATGACCAATTTGGATTCCACCACGGTCACTCAGCTCTTAAATTCATTACAGCTTTGGTTTAAAGATGAACAAAAGAGCAGAATCCCAGAGGTGAGGGAAGCATGACAGCCCTTGACATCAAGGCTGCATTTGACTCCACTTGGCATCCAAGATTCCTAGCAAAACTGGATTGAATGGATATCAGGGAAAACATCGGAGTTATGGCTGGCACATAGGAATGTGATTGTGGTTATTGGAGGTCAGTCATTCAGTTCCAGTATATCTCTGCAGGAGTTCCTCAAGATAATGTCTGAAGCCTAACCATCTTCAGCTGCTTCATGAATGACTTTCCCTCCATTATAACATCAGAAATGGGGATTTTGTGCAATCATCAGCAATGTTCAGCACCATTTGTGACCCCTCACATACTGAAGGGTCACAAATGCAACAAGATCAGGACAATATCTAGGCTTGGGCTGATAAACGGTAAGTAACATTTGCGCCACACAAATGCCATGCTGTGACCATCTCCAAAAAGAGACAATCCGGCCACTGCCTTCTGGCATTCAGTGGCGTTACTGTCACTGAATCCCCTACTATCAACGTCCTTAGGTTACCATTGACTAGAAACAGAACTGGAGTTGTACAGAACTTCACTTAGGCCACATTTGTTATATTACATAGAGTTGTGGTCCCACACTACCAGAAGGATGTACCTGCTTTGGAGATGGGTACGGAAAAGATTTACCAAGGTATTAATTACCTGGTTTGGAAGGTATTAGTTATGCGGAGAGATTTGGCAAACTTGATTTTCACTTGAATGCCACAGGTTGAGGTTGGGCCGAAGGGCCTGTTTCCACACTGTAAGTAATCTAATCTAATTACCTGGTTTGGAAGGTATTAGTTATGCGGAGAGATTTGGCAAACTTGATTTTCACTTGAATGCCACAGGTTGAGGGGTAACTTGTTAGAGACTTAAAAAAAAAACTATGAAAGACATGGACTCTGTAAATTGTTAGGGTCATTTTCCCAGGGTATAGAAATGAAAATTGAGGCAACATAGTATGAAGGTAAAAGGGGGAATTTTTTTTAAAAAAAGATTTTGGTAAGTGACTGCAATGTGCTTTCAGAGCAGGTGGGAAAAGCACATATATAGGAATTTTTAAGAGGCATCTTGACAAATGCATGAATAGATAGGGAGTAGAGAGATACAGAGCTGAAAATGTGTTGCTGGAAAAGCGCAGCAGGTCAGGCAGCATCCAGGGAACAGGAGAATCGACGTTTCGGGCATAAGCCCTTCTTCAGGAATGCCTGACCTGCCTGACCTGCTGCGCTTTTCCAGCAACACATTTTCAGCTCTGATCTCCAGCATCTGCAGACCTCACTTTCTCCTCAGTAGAGAGATACAGACTATGTGGAGGCAAAAAGGTTTTAGTTGAGGAAAGATGTCAGGTCAGTGCATTCTTGGTGGGCTGAAGGGCCTGTTCCGACTTGTTATTCATTCTTTGTTCTTGGATTCGCAACATAAACACTGGCTCTGAGAGTAGATCAGAGGCGAGGAATACTGCAGCAAGCAACTCGCTTCCTGACTCCCCAAAGCGTATCCTCCCCCATCTACAAGGCACAAGACAGAATGTGTTGGAATCGTCCCCACTTGCCTGAATGTGTGCAGCTCCAACAATACTCAGGCTTGACATCATCCAGGACAAGCAGCCTGCTTGATTAAATACACAAGCATCCACTCCTTCCATCACCAGTGCTTAGTAACAGCAATGTGTACTATCTACAAAATAGAAATTAGAACAATACAACGCAGAACAGGTCTTTCAGCCCTAGATGTTGCGCCAACATGTGAACTAATCTAAGCCCATCACCCTGCACTATCCCATCATCATCCATATGCTTATCCAAGAACTGTTTAAATGCCCCTAATGTGACTGAATTAACTACATTAGCTGGCAGAGCACTCCATGCCCTTACCACTCTCAGTGAAGAATCTGTCTTAAATTTATCACCCTTCAATTTGCAGCTATGCCCCCTCATACAAGCAGATGTCATCATCTGAGGAAAAAGACTCTCACTGTTCACTCTGATCTTGTATGTCTCTATCAAATCCCCTCTTAGCCTTCTTCTCTCCAATGAAAACAGACCCAAGTCCCTCAGACTTTCCTCATAAGACCTTCCCTTCAGACCAGGCAGATCCTGGTAAATCTCCTCTGCACCTTTTCCAATGCTTCCACATCCTTCCTGTAATGGGACAACCAGAACTGTACATATTACTCCAAGTGAGGCCGCACTAGTGTTTTGTATAGTTACAGCATGACATTACGGCTCCAGAACTCAATCCCTCTACCAATAAAATCTAACACATCGTATGCCTTCTTAACAGCATATCAACCTGGGTGGCAACTTTCAGGGATCTATGTACATGGACACCAAGATCCTTCTGCACATCCACACTGCCAAGAATGTTTCCATTGACCCAGTATTCTGCCTTCCGGTTATTCCTCCCAAAGTGAATCACCTCACATATATCTGCACTGAACTCCACTTGCCACCTGTCAGCCCAGTTCTGCAGTTTATCCAAGTCTTCCTGCAACACTCTTCCACACTGTCCACCACTCCACCAACTTTAGTGTCATCTGCAAACTTATTAACCCATCTGCTTATGCCTGAATCCAAGTTGTTTATAAAAATGACAAACAACAGTGGACCCAAAACAGATCCTTGTGGCACACCACTAGTAATATTTTGAATACTTTTCATCAACAACCATTCATTGCCTTCTTACAGAAAGCCAATTTCTAATCCAAACTGCTAAATCACCTTCAATCCCATGTCTCCGCATTGTCTCCAATAGCCTACCATGTGGAACCTTATCAAAGGCTTTGCTGAAGTCCAAATAGACCACATGCTTGGTCACCTTCTCAAAAATATTCAGTGAGGTTTGTGAGACACGACCTGCCCTTGACGAATCCGTGTTGACTATTTCCACTTAAACGGTTGCTTGCTAGATGATTATAAATCCTATCTCTCATGATCCTTTCCAAAACTTTTCCTACAACAGATGTAAGGCTCACTGGTGTGTAATTACCTGGGTTGTCTCTACTGCCCTTCTTGAAAATGGGCACAACATTTGCAATCCTCTAGTCCTCTTGTACTAAACCTGTAGACAATGACGACTCAGTAATCAAGGTCAAAGGCTCAGCCATCTCCTTGCTTCCCACAGAATTCTCGGAAAAGTCCCGTAAGGCCTAGGGGGTTTATCTATTTTCACACCTAGAATTAATAACACTTCCTCCTTACTAACCTTAAACCTTTCAAGTCTAATAGCCTGTATCTCAGTCTTTTCCTCGACAATATTCTCCTTTTCCTGCATGAAAACGGATAAGAAATATTGATTTAACACTTCTCCGATCTCCACAGGCTCCACACACAACTTCTCACTTCTGTCATTGATTGGCCCAGTTCCTACCCTCGTCATCCTTTTATTCCTCACATATCTATAGAACGTTTTAGGGTTCCCCTTTATTCTATTTGCTAAAGACTGCTCATGTTTCCTCCTTGCTCTTCTTAACTCTCTCTTTAAATCCTTCGTAGCTACTCTGTAACTCTCCATTGCCTCATCTGAGCCACCTCACCTCAATGTCATACAAGGCTCCCTCTTCCGCATAACAAGAGATGCAATTTTGTCAGTAAACCACAGTTCCCTTACTTTATCACTTTCTCCCTGCCTGACAGAGACATACCTATCAAGGACACGCAATATCTGTTCCTTAAACCAGCTCCACGTTTCGATTGTCCCCATCCCCTGCATTTTGCTACCCCATTCGATGCCTCCTACATCTTGCCTAATCACATTATAATTGCCCTTCCTCCATCTATAACTCTTGCCCGGTGGCATGTACCGATCCCTTTCCAACGCTAAACTAAACATAACCGAATTATGGTCACTCTCTCCAAAGTGCGCACCTGTCACGAAATCAAATACCTGGCCTGGTTCATTATCAAGTACCAGATCCAGTGTGGCCTCCCCTCTTGTCAGCCCTTCAATATAAATGAAACCCTCCTGTACACATTGGACAAAAACTGATCCATCCAATGTACTAGAGTTATAGTATTTCCAGTCAATGTTGGGGAAGTTAAAGTTCCCCATAATGACCACCCTATTGCTTTCGCTCCTGCCCTGAATCGATTTGCCAATCCTCTCCTTCTCATCCCTGGAACATTGCAGAGGCCTATATAAAAAAAGAACTCCCAGCAGTGTGACCTCTGCTCTCCTGTTTCTAACCTCAGCCCATACCACCTCAGTGGACGGGTCCTCGTCAAATGTTCTTTCAGCAACCGTTATTCCATCCTTGCCTAACAAAGTCACACCTCCGCCTCTTTTACCACCTTCCCCAATCTAAAGATCTAAACGCTGGAACCTGTAACATCCATTCCTGACCTTGCTCTAACCATGTCTCCGTAAAGGCCACAACATCGTCCCAGGTATCTATCCATGCTGCAAGCTCACCTTACCTTATTCCAGATACTCTTGGTGCTGAAGTAGACACACTTCAAACCTGCTTGCTATCTGCCAGCACACTCTCTTGTGACCATGAAATCCTGTCTATGTCTTCCTTCCTCTCATCCTCCTGTTACTGGAACTACACCTCAGTTCCCATACCCCTGCTGAGCTAGATTAAACACACCCGAAGAGCACAAGCAAATTTCCCATCCAGGATATTAGTACCCCTCTGGATCAAGTGTAGACCATCCTTTTGTAGAGGTCCCACCTTCCCCAGAATGAGGTCCAAGTATCCATAAACCTGAAACCTTCCTTCCTGCACTTTTTCTTCAGCCATGTGTTCAGCTAATATCTCTCCCTGATTTTTGCACAGGTAACAAACCAGAGATAACAACTCTGTTTGTTCTTGCTCTCAGCTTCCACCCTAGCTCCCTTACTTCCCTATCCCTCTTTCTGTCTGTCGTTGGTACCTATGTGGACCATGACTTGGGGCTAATCACCCTCTCCCTTCATGATCCCAAAGACACGATTTAAGACATCAGATGTATTGCAGAAATTCACCAAAAATCATTGGATGGCCTTTTAAACTCATGACCACTCCCATTTAGAAGATAATATATGGAAACATCAACACCTGCAAGTTCACCTCCAAGCCACTCACCATCTTAACGTGGAAGCATATTGTCATTCCTTTAGTGTTGTTGGTCAAAATCACGGAAATCCCTTGCTGAGGGTACTGTGGGTCAACCTACAGCACATGAAATGCAACAGTTCTCGAAGACAGCTCATCACTACGTTGTCAAGGGCAACTAGGGACAGGCAATAAATGCTGACCAGTCAGGGAAGCCCATGCCATACGAGTGAATTTTTTAAAATGACCTGATTGGGTACGTATATATGAATATCATTGGAAGTGGAAGACATGTTGAGAAGATAGTTTTCACACATGAGCTTTCAGCAATCTGAATTTCTTTGTTCTTATTAGGTCTAATTTTAAAACAAGTTACATTGTGACTTGAATGCACCAAAATCTTTCAGGTTCTTATTAGCAATGTTGTATACAAACCTTCCATTGAACCCAGAAAGTCTGTCAGGATGGAACAACAAAAAGAAATGAGGAGACCGTGCCGCAAAGCAAACCATCCCTCCTGGAGTATCTTGAACAGAGGGCAAAGAAAACCCAGCAAACAGTCACAGTAATCGCAACACACTTCAGAACTCCTCTGATAACTGGAAGGTGCTGCAGAATGGGGAATTTGACTTCATAAGTAATGGAAGATTGGGTTTCATTCACTTTGACAAAGGAATAGGAAAGTTTTACTCAGTAATTTTTCATTTTCATATGTCAGATGAGGGTAAATAGAGTCCAGAACTATAGGGCGTAAGTTTAGGGTGAGGGGGGAAATGTTTAAAAGGGACATAAGGGGCAACATTTTCACGTAAAGGGTGGTGTGTGTATATGGAATGAGTTGCCAGAGGTAGTAGTAGTGCTGGTACAATTACAACATTTAAAAGGCATCTGGATGGATATATGAATAGGAAGGGTTTAGAGGGATACGGGCTGAAGGCCAGCAAATGGGACTACATTAATTTAGGATATGTGATCGGCATGGACATGTTTGACCGAAGGGTCTGTTTCCGTGCTGTACATCTCTCTAATTCAATGACTAGCTGGTGTATATTGGCAATTTTGCCAGAGTTCATCACTTTAAGCACTTTTGGACTACATTGTTTAATTTTCTCTGTGATATTCTCAGTGGAGTGAGAATACTGTTCACAGAGGGTGACCTGAAATGGTATGCCTCTTTTGTGTGTTTGCTTTCTGGATAAATGTGCTTTTGCAAGTGCTGAAAACACGGACGTACCCAGTGACTATGTTTCCAGTTCAAGTGTGGAGTTAAAATTGAAATGACATTTACAGCCCAGATCTTGCTGCCAACAAAGTGACAACACACATTCTTGACCTTGAAGAAAACTCCCACATACGTTTAGCCATCTGTATCATGAATTTACCCCTTTATGTTGTTAACTTGAGTCTGGGGCCATGTCAGTGCATATCCAGGCATTCGGCAAGAGTGATGACCCATCAAGAATGTCAAGCAGAGTCAGAAAGTGTGGTGCTGGTAAAGCATAGCCAGTCAGGCAGCATCTGAGGAGCAGGAGGGTCGATGTTTCGAGCATAAGCCCTTCATCAGGAATGAAAATCACATTCCTGATGAAGAGCTTATGCTCAAAACATTGACCCTCCTTTGTCTTGATGCTGCCTGACTGACTATGCTTTTCCAGCACCACACTCTTTGACTCTGGTCTCCAGCATCTGCAGTCCTCACTTTTTCTCTAAGAATGTCAAGCAGCACATTGTAGAACTCTCATTGACAGCAAATCTGAAATAACATGTATTAGTTATCCTGTGCTTTTTGACAGCGAGTCAATGAATACTAAAATAAAATAAAATTTTGGGATGTACACAATAGATATCATAATGTTATAAACTTTAAAGAGAATTATATTAAAAACAATGCAATTTTTCATTATGGAAAAAATATTGACGTGACATTCATATAAGAGTTTTTTTTGAGCCCAGGTGGTTCTTCACCACAAAGGTAATGACTTCACCTGTATTAGGGACCCAATTAAATCTCATTAATAATGCATCATCTGTTTTGGAATTTTTAATATGAATGTAAGAGCTGAATTCTTATCATTTGAATAATTTCTAATTAATTGCAACCTGTGAAGACTTTACAGCAAATTCAAGGGAATCGTGAATTATTGACAGGAACATCTGGATTTGAATGGTGAGATGTGCATGTATGTGCCAGAAAATTGCTGCCTGTTTTAGAGGAGAAATGAGAGCAAACACTGACAGTTTCCATAGTTACACTGCAAAAGTAAAATGAACATTTCAAATTTTAATACTGTCCTTATTAAAACTAATGAGATACGGTGGCTTCGTGGTTAGCACTGCTGCATCATAGCACCAGGGATCCAGGTTTGATTCCACCCTCAGGCGACTGTCTGTGTGGAGTTTGCACATTCTCTCCGTGTCTGCTTGGGTTTCCTCCGGGTGCTCCGGTTTCCTCCTACAGTCCAAAGATGTATAGGTCAGGTGAATTCGCCATTCTAAATTGCTAATAGTGTTCAGGGATGTGTAGGTTAGGTGAATTGGTCAGGGGTAAATAGAGGATAAGAGGGTAAGGGAATGCGTCTGCGTGGATTACTCTTCGTAGGGTCGGTGTGGACTTGTTGGGTTGTAGGGCCTGTTTCCACACTGTAGGGAATCTGTAAAATATTTACCTGATATTGTAATGCCAGATCACGTCGAAAGATCAGGTATGCTCGTCCTGTTTACCTTTTCAGTGGAAGTGGTTCAGGTGTGCATTTGCTGGAGGACAATAGCAGAGGATAAGGAAGGATGGGAGACTCTACCTCCATTTAAAAAAAAAATATACATTTTACAGTAATTATCTAATGTAAACAGGCACAGATTTTAATAATTTATTGAACATGAAGAAACATCTGGCTGCAACTAAAATAATTATTAACACAAATATCTAGTCTGGTAATCCAATACAGTACTGAGTGAGTACTGTCCTGTTGAGAAAATCTGCATTCAGATGAAATGCAAAACTAAGGCTCTGTCTGTTTTTCCAGGTGGACTTAAAAGATTCCATGGTACGATTTTGAAGAAGAGCAAGGAATTTGTTCTTGGGCTCATGGCAATATTTACTTCTCAGGCAATGCGACTAAAACAGATATTCTGATCATTACCATGTTAGTGTGGATCTTGATGTGTCCAAAGTTTCTGTGCCATTTTCTATAGTACAACAGGGACTAGATTTCTAAAGTATTTTATTGACTGTACAGCACTTAAAGATGGCCTGAATTGTGAAATACACTATTTAAATATAATTTTTCTCTTATTTTTTAAACCTATGCTTTGGAACTTTTCTTCTATGTTTGCAGGAAATACCTTTTAAGTATGTTCACTATAACAACTCTTCCATATTATGAAATCTCAAGTTTCGTACTCACTCAGTCATCTGTTTCCCAAAAGGAATCAATTTAATTTTCTGAGCTAATCTTCAGAGCTCAATGACCCAACATCTGGAATCACCTTTCCTGCCTCTCTGTGCCCTATTTACAATGGGTACAATGTTCCATGATTGATCTCAGCAGTGCTGTTTTTACTATTAGTATCACTTCTTTGAACAGATAGAAATACGTTTTGCCAGTGAATTTCTGTCCATTGAAGTTAATCCAGTAAAATACCAGAGCGTTGTGATTTTATAATCCCCCACTGGCCACTATGAGGCCATGGCACCAGGATGGGGTCTTGTAAAACTAATCATAAATTGTGGAGAACTGTTACAGAATCCTAACATATTCTGAGGCACTGATATTATTGGCACAATAGACACATAGGTTGTGGAATTGGGAATCATAGCAGAACTGGAACTGGATGGCCAATTTTGGAAAATAAATATTCTGAAGTACAGAACACTAACTTGCTCATCCATTCACCAACTAACCCATTCGTCCACTGATCTCTTCTTTCATTCATTCGTTAAAAAAGTCTCAACCACTAAGTTTATCATACAGCTGTGGGTGCTGAAAAAGGGGGCTTGTTCTCTTTCCCCAAATTCTACCCACGTCCAAAGGGTTCCCTGAGGGACACTGTGCTGCACATTTCTGCAAAAGCCAAGTATCTGAAAACCCAGAAGTAGCAGCATTGTGTTAGGGGAATTTATGAGCATCTTAGTAATTCATTTGTCATTGCTACTGCTGCCTGAAAGATTCACTACATGATCTAATTAAATGGTGGATTCAGTTTGTGGGGCTGAATAACCCATTCCTGTTCTGATGATGTTTTCTTTCAGTGAAATTGAAATCAGGACAGAAAGGATGATTCGCTCCAGCAAATTAGTACCATATTACTGAAGTTAAAAATCTAGATCAGTATTTTAAACCCTAGCTTAACATCATGAATTGACCTGTCGTGGAGTCAGATGCAGAGAATAATCAGCCTTATGAAGCAGACTGTAAGTTGTGATCTTGAGGAAACAATTGATATTTCTTGACTGTTAGGAAGGAGGCTTTTGAATATACATTAAACTGCAGGATGATATTTGACTTGCTATACACTGCAAAATCTCATAATGGAGAAGGGCCTGCAAGGCGATCAGCAAGGATCATGCATATGCCAAGACTTGGATTAAGAGGAACTACATCTGCCAGCACTGGTAGAAAATAAATTGACTTATGCATGGGAAATAAGGAAAAGCTTGATTAAAACACATTCTCCATAGATTGTGATGAAGCATACAATTAGATGGTTCGAAACCAACGCAGCATCTGTCACTAATATTATTCAGTCTTGTGTAGAAGGGCTGACAGTTCATCAGGTGTTGCAAACTTAGCAAACTTCGAGAACTCAAAAAAGAAATTGTAATATATTGAGTTATACATTTTAGAACATGTATTGTGCTCACTGATTATTGATGACTAACTGCTACAAGAAATTAACCTTCCCTTGCTCATCTTTTATCCAATTAATCCTCTTATACTCTCTTTCAAACTCCTGTCATTCACTTGCTTTTCCTTCCTAGGCATCCTGCTATTTCCATCAATCCATGTCCATTCACTCATATTCCCATTACTTCTCCATATTATCCGTCATATTTTAGCAACCATAATTCTCTCACTGTCTCTTATCAGTCTCTTGTTGCCCTCTGTTTCTGGCTTGCAACTTCTGTCTGCTACTCTGAAGAAAAACATATAAAATATTCAATGTCTCTACCACTTTCTTATTTCCCATTATTGTATAAGATAATGATTTTGAGAAAAGAGCTACACTAAGCTCGACTCCAATCTGAATATGACTGTCCGTGGTTGGAGAAGAAGCATGTTAGCACACTTCAACACATGAAAAGGCATCACTCTAAACCTTGCAGTCTGATAAGGCCATAACAAATGTATTTCCATCACAAATGCACAAGTTAGATATTTTTTAACCAAGCAATTATTATCCTTTTTACTCAATTCACTACAATTCAAATATCAATGTCAAATTAAAATGTAACAACGAGGTTTTTTTCCCCTTAAAGCTAATGGACATACGTAGCCTTAAGCTTGAGATTCTACCTTCATTTAAAGAAACTTATTACTTCAATAATTTCATTATTTGTTACTTCCTAGTTGTACGAATGTTCATTTCTTTACAGATTTGAAACTTTTGTCTCTTCTCCACCTTGCAGATTCTCTCTCCTTGCTCACCCTTGCCATCTACCCTTTCCTTCCTATATCCTTTATGCCACAACTTCTTTTCCACACAGTCCTGTTGCAGCCTCTAGTTTTTTTTTCCCATACATCCTTGCAGTCTCCCACTCCCATCCCATTTTGTCTTGAGACCTCCGTTTCTTTCCCACACCCCTTGTAGCTTCTCCATCTTTTGTGGCCTTGCCACCTTTGCCTATCTGGCTTCTGGCCTTCCAGTCTCTTCTTATACAGTACTGTGGCCTGCCATTTCTCCATTCCTCTTGCAGCTCTTTGTCTATGTCCATCCCACTGTGTGGCCACCCTGTCTTCCACAAGCTCTCTGGAACTATCCCCATCTTATCCAGCCACTCTTAGTCCCTCTCTAGCTTTCCAATCCCATGTTGGCCTTCCTATTTCCCCATTACACTCGAAATCTCCTTGTGTTCATCACTTAGTCAATGGACATCAATCACAATAACCTTCTAAATCCCTCCCACCTCCTAGACATAAGCTCCTGTATTTTGGCCTTGCCATTCCCTGAGTGGCTCCTACTCCCCTCGTACATATGTGATCATTCACTGATCCTCCGATCTTAGGTTGTTTGTCTCCTGTATTTCTTGCTCATATATTAACCTTCCTATCAGCAGCAAATACAGGCAAAAACCAGCCTGTGATTGCAGCTGTAGGCTCCCACCATTTCCTTTCATTTTATTCATTGGGATGAGTTTTCTTTGATTAGTACAGTGAGTGACCGTTCGTGAATAATTGGGAAATTTTGGGAGTAGATTTGCCCACCTTCCCCGGTACTTGGAGCATTGGTCTCAATTGTCTCCTAGTGGTCTTTGTAATTGTTTCCACCTAATCAATATAACAAATACCTATTGCTACCATGCAATAAACTACATCTTGTTATCTAAGACAAATCCCTCATCCTGTTAAGACTCACTAGTGCCCGAAAGGGCTCATGCCCGAAATGTCGATTCTCCTGCTCCTTGGATGCTGCCTGACCTGCTGCGCTTTTCCAGCAACACATTTTCAGCAAGACTCACTAGTGGTTTATTTTCTACCACTGCTAATGGAATAGGGCCCTGGACTCGGCATAGAAAGGAGGATGTTTGGCAACACTCTACCCCAACTACGACCTACCAATAGTTGGTGCAGCAACATGTGACATGATGATCAACAGTGAGGAACATTGCATAAATATCTCAAAGTGGCTACAGTGGGGGGGGAAAAAAATCCATTCATCCAAGGAGGAAAAATATTGCCGAAGATAAGTGAGTTTACCACTTTAAGTAACTTACTGCTTGAAGTAGACACTGACAACAACAAAGTGTATAAACAGTCAGCAGCTTTAATGGAAGCAGCAGCAGGACAAAAACAGAATGAACAGTGTGGGCTAAGAATAAAGTAATAATCATTTACAATCTGGAGTTAAGAATCTTTTCAGAAGCAGGATCTGTGGGAGCAATTCAGAGCTTCCATGAGTGAAGTTAGAAATCCCTGTGGGCAAGGGGGAAAAACTTTTAAAATAAAGGTGCAAAACATAACGCTAGGAGGAATAGAATATTTACCCTTCAAAACATGTGTCAGTGCCATCGTGATCAGGGTCCATGAGACTAATCTATAAAAGACAAAATTGGGTAGAAAATTGATTTATACTGAGGCTGCAGTGTACACATAAGGCCACTAAAGGGCAGTTTAAAATACTTTAATCAGAATCTAAAGGAAGAATATATTTATACTAATTTAAAGATTGTGATAATGTCAGTCAGCACATTGATGATTTGCACCATCATTTAGCAGGAAGAGCTGCAGCCACAGAGGTTTAATTTAAAAATTGTGCGAGGGGATGTGCATTCTGTGAAAGGTGGGAAACCACTCATTTTGTTTCTAGGAAGTAGGAAACCTCTACTGCAGCTGCAGAAGGTGGGAAATAACCATGTTGCATGGGGAAGAAAAAGAGGGAAAATACACCGGAAGAGGGAAAATACATCGAAAATACAGAGGTATCGTGTTATTAGAAAAACCCTAAAGCCTCAAAAATAAAATAACTTAACATTACAAAAATATAGAATTTACAGTTACATTGGAAGAAGATACATCAACATTGCTAATAGGCACAGTTGAAACATTTGAAGAGTCTTTGAGAGCAGAGAATTATTATTCATTCAGTAATTTTTTAATACAAGGTTGAAAACTTTAAAGCCATCAGCATTATCTGGTGCAGAACAATTAAACTTTTGAGTTGAGCAGATCAAAGCATCATTCAGACACTGCAGAATTTAAAACTGCTTTAAAGTAAGAAGCATAAAATCACATTAATAGCAGGATAAATAATATTGTCCTGGCAGAATTGATAACTTGAAGACACCGAGTTGCTTTCAATTGAACCTTGTACATGGAGCTGAACATATCAACATACTATAGTATTCAAGAGGTCTGACTGCTGATGGTGCTATTACACATCAAAATATAAAAGAAGGCACAAATACTTTTGAAAAAACTGTTAACACCTTTTGATAAAATCTTTAGTATGAGAGCAAACATTATTGAAAGACTAACATTGAACAGAAGAGTTCAGCATCCAGAAGAATCTTCATAATCTAATTAATAACCTTTACAGATCCTTGGAAAATTTATGATTATGGAGCTTTGAAATCAGAATTTGTCAGAGACAGAGTAGTTGTTGGAATTATTGATGAATCTTTGACAGACCTAATGCAGTCAAAAGAAGTTGTGACTTTGGAGAAAGCTAACTAAATTATGCTGGAATCATATATCCTTTGTAATGGCTTCAACTTTTATATTTTAATTTCTAATCCACACTTCACCTAAAATAAAATTCTCCATCAGAAAATACTGCAGTAAGATGTTGGTACTATCACTACGATCAATTAGATAAGTTTAAATTTTGCAGCATAGTAAGTGGCTAATGGTGCTAGTACACCACTCACTTTAAAGTTCAAACCAAAGTTTTTAGGATTTATTAGTATAGGTTATGAGAATTTAAGATATTATGAGATAAATGATTATTCTTGTACAATTACGAAATATTTCTCTTCCTTTTCATAATACCCCTGTTATGTTTGCCCTGTGGCTTCAATAGTGCCTGTTCCTGAGCTCTAACTATTTAGTTATTCTTGGCTGACTTCCTCTCAGTTTTGGATCCTACAGTTTCAACAAAGATTACCTCCATCTATGCCTATGCAAGATCAGAGTTGATAGGTGCCAGCTTATGAAGCTCTGACTAAGAGGGAGTTGCAAAGCGGGAAGAGAAGGTGTGCTTTATAAAAGATGTCAAGTTCTGGTCACATTGTTATAAGAAGGAAATTATTAATTTGGAAAGGGTTCAGAAGAGATTTACCCGGATGTTGCTAGATATGGAAGGTTTGAATTATAAAGAAAAGCTGAGACTTTTTTTCACTAAAGTGTAGGAAGTTAAGAGACAACCTAATAGAATTCATAAAATAATGAGGGGTATAGATAGGTAGAGTTAATGATGGCTATTTTTTCCTTCAGGATGGGGAATTTCAAGACTAGGGGCCCATTTTTAAGCTAAGAGGAGAGAGATTTTAAAAAGACATGAGAGGCAAATTTTTCAGAGGTTGGTTTGCATGTGGAGGGAACTTCCTGAGGAAGTGGTGGATGTGGGTATAATTACAGTGTTTAAAAGGCAGTTGGATGGGTCCATGAATAGAAAGGTTTGGAGGGATATGAGCCAGGAGCAGGTAGGTCGGACTAGTTTAGTTTGGGATTATGTTCGGCATGAACTGGTTGGACCAAAGGGTCTGTTTCCGTGCTGTATGACTCTGTGATGGTAAAAACCAGCGTGCTGTCCATTATTGCAGCACCCAGTTTTAGCAAATGGTTACTCTTTCCATGGCATCAGTCTGTTATGACATAGCACTAATGGTGGAAATGCTATGTCAATTTCTGTTCACATATGTGCGGAGTTAAATTTTATTTGCTCACTTTCCTGTGATTGTCCTTGGGGTGTTTTATTACGTTAATGGTGTAATATGAATCCAAGTGTTTGGAGTTTGAAGGATAGATATTGATTAGGACACGGAGGAGAACTCCCCTTGTGATGGTCTTTTCTACATCCATCTGAAAGGTTAAGCAGCCTTCAATTGGAAAGGAATTTGAACATCTAGTTGAAAGCTGAAAGGATGACAGGATATAATTTCTTCAAACTTTTACTGTAACTAACAACTAATCACTTTTTCTAACCAAACACTTCTATGTACCATATTTTAAATTGCAGAACAATTGAAAAACCTAATTCATAGTTATAATTCATACTGCCTCTTAAATAAATGGGCGGCACAGTGGCACAGTGGTTAGCACTGCTGCCTCACAGCGCCAGAGACCCGGGTTCAGTTCCCGCCTCAGGCGACTGACTGTGTGGAGTTTGCACGTTCTCCCCGTGTCTGTGTGGGTTTCCTCCGGGTGCTCCGGTTTCCTCCCACAGTCCAAAAATGTGCAGGCCAGGTGAATTGGCCATGCTAAATTGCCCGTAGTGTTAGGTAAGGGCTAAATGTAGGGGTATGGGTGGGTTGCGCTTCGGCGGGTCAGTGTGGACTTGTTGTTTCCACACTGTAATCTAATCTAATCTAATCTAATCTAATCTAAATATTCAGTTCTCCTGACACAAATCAGAAGGATTCTTAGCTCTTGGGGTTTCCCACTGTTCTTTTTCCTTACCAGCTTAGAGATTCTCTGTCAAGCACAAGCTCAGCTCATTCTGAATCCGCATCAACTTACTCTTTTCTATTTAACTAGGAACTGCCATCTGCATTTGTGAATGATGAACCATAGAAACGCTTGACCACTTGCTGCTGCTCTCCCAGAGCTGGCATACTGCCTTGTTTGAAAGTTTAAGATATTTTAGAAATGTTCACTCCACAACCTATCTCCATTGCAACATTAATCCTGGATCACCATAAAACATAGAAGCATAAGTAGGCTGTTCAGCCCATTGACTCCACTCAGCCATTCCATCAGATTATGCCTGATCCAATCATTCTCAACTCCACGTTCCAACCTTTAATTTCCTTTAATGATTAGAAATCTCTCATTTTAGCATTGAATATCCTTTAACAACCCAGCATCTACAATAATGAATTCCACAGATGCATCACCCTCGGAGTGAAAATATCCTTCTCATCTTTATTCCAAATAGGTGGCTCCTTACTTTTGAGATGATGCCTTCTTGTCCTCGACTTTCCCACAAGGAGAAACAACCTTTCCACATTTACCCATTTCAATCTCCCCAAAAATCTCATGTTTCAGTAAGGTCTCCTCTCATTCATCTAAACTTTAAGGAGTTCAGGCCCTCTCCTGATAAGAAAATCTCTCCATACCTACGATCAACCAAGTGAACCTTTTCTGGACTGCCTGTAATGACAGCCAATCTTTCCTTAGACAAGGAGACCAAAACTGTTGCTGCTTTTTTTGGTGTGGTCAATGTTACATTTCAAGAAGGATCAGGAGGCCGAAGTGTATAACAACAGGTAAATGGGATTAGTGTTTTTTAGTGCTTGGTGGTCGACCAAAAGGTCTATTGCTATTCTGTATGACTCTATTATTGAAGTATTCAATCTGCAGGCAGTAAGCTTACACAGAGCGAATTCCTGTCCAAAGTGGCTGATGACATCATCACTGTGTCACTTGACACAACTGTTAAGTGACAGTTCATCATACTTACCAAATACACAATATCCCTTCCCCTTTGCATTGGAGGTTCCTGTTCTGAGAACATACACAGAAATTACAATGAGTTTGGCCATGTTTTCTCATTAGAAAACCTGATCCTATTGTTTCCTGTAAATGTTTTGTCATGGGCAGTTTCAACAAATCAAATTATGTGTTCAACTGATGCTTTACTAGGAGTGATGCCGGTGTGTAGTCATTGTAATGAGGTCAACAAGGTGGACTTCATAGATTATGCGTTTCCTGATTTGAGGCTATTAATCTGGTCCAATCAGGGAATCCTGGCTGACATGGAGTGTTAGGCATGCCTCACAATGAGAGCTGGCTCTGAGTGAGTTGGACCAGTGTCAAGGACTTTCTACAGGTAAATAAAGGGTGACTTGGTGATGGGATCTGTACAGTTATTTCAGGGGAACTTAGAGTCTTCAGGTTAGTTGTGTTCTGGTACATTAACAAAAATTACCTCAGCCTTTTGGATAATGATCCTAGTTCTCAAGTTACCATTAAGAAGTGTTTTATTGTCTAAACAAACTTTACTGCTAAATTGTTTGCTATGATTTTTCTGGTCAGTCCCATGGTGTGATTAATTTAATGGAGGTAGGTTGTGAACTCTTGCACAAGCTGCATGTACTCCTGTCTTTTCTCAGTTTTGTGGTCTAGCTCTGGCCACCAAAAGGAGCTTCTGGCTATCTTTCATTTTGACAATGCCGCAGTGACCTTTGTGTAACACTTTTTTTTCCTGAGCTGTGGTGGAATGATGATCCTCATTCCCTTTAGGAGATATTCTGCTTCTACAGATAGACCTAGATTCTGTGTATGACATACAACATCAATTTTACAGTTGTACCAGTAATCATGAAGTACCATCACTTTTGATAATGGATTATTTTTATTGTACTGCTTTAACCTGCTGTACTGTTCCTGGAAATTTTGGTACTTGTTTGAAGTACAAATTGTCCATGTGAGGACTGTTTCCAGTTGACCATTCGGATATTGGTGGAATTGTCTAGTGCCGAAAGTGATTCCAAGAGCTTCTTTCTCTATTTATCATAAAGCAAACTTTGTTTTAACTGGCAGCTTATGAACTAGCAGTCTTGATAAACTGGCAAAAGTTATGTACCTCAAATGCTATCAGGTTTACTGCGTTAATTGTCCAATCATTATAATTTTCAATTTATGTACCTCAATGTAAATGTGATTTTTGAGAAGATTTGTAGCTTGGGTTGTGGTTCAGGTTGCAAGTTTGATGGCTGAGCTGGAAGATTAGTTTTTAGTTTGTCACCATACTAGGTAACATCAGGGAGCCTTCGTTGAAATGCTGGTGTTCTGTCCCACTTTCTATTTATGTGTCTTGGTCTGTTGTGTTGGGTGACATCACTTCCAGTTCTTTATCTGTGAGATTGATAAATGGGGTCCAAATTGATATGTTTGTTAATGGAGTTCTGGTTTGAATGCCAGGCCTCTAGGAAATCGTGTCTTTGTTTAGCCTGTCCCGGGATGGATGTATTGTCCCATTCAAATGGGCGTCCATTATTGTCTGTGTGTATAGATACTAGTGTTAGTTGGTCATGTCTTTTGGTGGCTGGTTGATGCTTGTGTATCCTGGTGGCTAGTTTCTTGCCCATCTGTCCGCTGTAATGTTTGTTGGAGTCCTTGCAGGGTATTTTTATATATGACGTTCATTCTGTTGGGTGTTGGTATAGCGTCCTTTAGATTTATCAACAGCTGTTTCAGTGTTTTGGTAGGTTTGTGGGCTACCATGATGCCAAGGGGCCAGAGTAGTCTGGTTGTCATCTCCGAGATATCTTTAATGTGTGGTAGTGTGGCTGGAGTCTCTGAGCGTGCTGTCTCTTCTTGTTTAGGCTTGTTGTGTAAGAGTCGGAGAACTTTGCTTATCGGGTACCCGTTGTTCTTGAATACATTGCACAGGTGATTTTCCTCAGCTTCTCATAGTTCCTGGGTGCTACAGTATGTTGCTATTTGTTTAAATAATGTCCTGATGCAACTCCATTTGTGGGTGTTGAGATGATTACTCCTGTAGTTGAGTATCTATGTGTCACCTTCCTGTCGATGCTGGTCTGCAGCTCTCCATTGGCTTTTCATTCTACTGTGACATCTAGGAAGGGAGCATCATGTAAATGTACTTGTTCAATGGAATGGCCACTCAAAATATCGATGATTGATTTCAATTTCAAGTCAATTTCTCCTTGAATGTTATGATCGACCTCAATGTCCGAGTAATCACCTTGAAGGTGTGAGTGAAAAGGCTCTCTGTCAGTAGGTTTTATTTAAGGCAAATTTGCATCATTATTTAAGTGATGTATACTATAAATAAAGTAAAGCAGTGACGTGTATAGCCCCTGCATTAAGGTTCTATTAAACAGTGTGTGTTTTTATGTTGACTATGTGGATTTCTTGATTATGTTTCTGTTTGGATGAAGGGCAAGGCTGATAGGTGTAGTGAATGCTGGATGACTAGAGAAATTGAGATTTTCATCAAGAGAAAAGAAGCATATGTCAGGTATGGACATCAGGGATCGAGTGAATCCCTAGAAGATTATAAAGACACTCGAAGTGCACTGAAGCAGAAAATCAGGAGGGCAAAAAGAGATATTACACAGCCTCAGCATATAGGGTTAAGGAGAATCCAAAGGCATTCTCATAGAATCCCTACAATGTGGAAACAGGCCATCAGCCCTGCAAGTGCACACTGACCCTCCAAAGAGTAACCCACCCATGTACCTAACTCATGTACCTAACCCACACATCCCTGAACACTAAGGGCAATTTTAGCGTGGCCAATTCCCCTAACTGTACATTTTTGGATTGTGGGAAGAAACTGGAGCACCCAAAAAACCCAGGGAGAATATGCAAACTCCATACAGACAGTCACCCAAGGCTGGATTCAAGCCCGAGTCCCAGGCGTTGTGAGGCAGCAATGGTAACCACTGAGCCACCATGCCGCCCTTCTACAAATACATTAAGGATTAAAAATGAGCTAAAGAGAATAGGGCCCCTTAAAGATAAGCAAGGCCGTCTATGTATGGAATTGCAGGAGATGGAAGGGATAATAAATGGGTATTTTGCATCAGTGTTTACTGCGGAGAAGGATATGGAAGCTAGAGAACTAGATGAAAAATGTCCAGACTACAAGGAGGTAGTGGCGGATGTCTTAAAATGCAATCAAGGTGGATAAATCCCTGGGACCTGATCAATTGTACCCTGGAACTCTGTGGGAAGCTAAGGAAGTGATTGCTGGGCCCCTTGCTGAGATATTTGTGTCATCGATAACCATGGGTGAGGTGCTGGAAGACTGGAGGTTGGCTGACATGATATCACTATTTAAGAAAGGTGGTAAGGAAAAGTCAGCGAACAATAGACTGGTGAGCGTGACCTCATTGGTGCGCAAATTGTTGGAGGGGATCCAGAGGGACAGGATTTACTTGTACTTGGAAAGGCAAGGACTGAATAGGGATAGTCAGCATGGTTTTGTGCGTGGGAAATCATGTCTCACTCACTTGAGTGAGTTTTTTGAAGGAGTAAAGAAGATGAGGGTAGTGTGGTGGACATGATCTGAATGGATTTCAATATGGCATTTGACAAGGTTCCTTATGGTAGACTGGTTAGCAAGGTTAGGCGGAGGTTGGTACTGAAGATGTTGCAGATTAAGGTCAAGATTAGTGTGGTGCTGGAAATGCACAGCAGGTCAGGCAGCATCCTAGGAGCAGGAAAATCAACATTTCAGGCAAAAGCCCTTCATCAGGAAAATAAAGAGCTTTTGCCTGAAATGTCGATTTTCCTGTTCCTCAGATGCTGCCTGGCCTGCTGTGTGTTTCCAGCACCACACTAATGTTGGTTAGCAAGGTTAGACCATGTTAGATACACGGAGGACTAGCCATTTGGATACAGAACTAGCTTGAAGGTAGAAGACAGTGGGTAATGGTGGAGGGTTGCTTTTCAGATTGGAGGCCTGTGATCAGTAGTGTACCACAAGGATTAGTGCTGGGTCAGCTGCTTTTTGTCATTTATATAATGATTTAGATGTGTACATAGGAGACTTGGTTAGTGAGTTTGTAGATGACACCAAAACTGGAGGTTTAGCGGACAGCAAAGAAGATTATCTCAGAGTACAACGGGATCGTGGTCAGATGGACCAGTGGGCTGAGGAGTGGCAGATGGAGTTTCATTTAGATAAATGTGAGGTGCTGCATTTTGGAAAGGCAAATCAGTGCTGTACTTACACACTTAATAGTAAGATCCTGGGGAGTATCCTGAACAAAGAGACCTTGGAGTGCAGGTTCATAGTTCCTTGCAAGTGAAGTTACAGTTAGACAAGATAGTGAAGAAGGTGTTTGGTCTGCTTTACATTATGGGTGAGTGCATTGAGTATAGGAGTTGGGAGGTCATGTTGCGTCGGTACAGGAATACTGTGTGTCGGTTAGGCCACTTTTGGAATACTGTGTGCATTCAGGTTTCGCTCCTATAGGAAGGATGTTGTGAAACTTGAAAGGGTTCAGAAAAGATTTACAAGGATGTTGCCAGGGTTGGAGGATTTAAGCTATAGGGAGAGGCTGAATAGGCTGGGGCTGTTTTCCCTGGTGAGTAGGAGGCTGAGGGGTGACCTTTATTGAGATTTATAAAGATATGAGGGGTATGGATAGGGTAAATAGACAAGATCTTTTCCCTGGGATGGGGGAATCCAGAACTAGAGGACATAAGTTTAAGGTGAGGGGGAAAGATTTAAAATGAATCGAAGGGGCAACTTTGTCACATGGAGCATGGTGCGTGTATGGAAAGAGCTACCAGAGAAAGTGGTGGAGGCTGGTACAATTACAACATTTAAGAGGCATCTGGATAGGTATATGAATAGGAAGGGTTTAGAGGGATATGAGCCTAATGCTGGCAAATGGGATTAGATTAATTTAGGATATCTCTCGTCGGCATGGACGAGTTGGACCGAGGGTCTGTTTTTGTGCTGTATATCTCTGTGATGCTATCTGGAATATTTGATCAACCTGTGCACTCATGGTCCCTTAGGTGCCGTTTAATAAAATGTTTGTAGTTCATTTCTGCTTCGTTTCTTGTTATTATTTGTATTGGCTTCTCTTCATCTTTGGGTAATGGGCGAGAAATGGTTGCTCCTACTCCATTGCATTGCATGTAAGTTGCAGCAGTAAATTTGGGTCAAATTCGACCAGAATGTCTGATTTTCATAAAGCCTCTTTAGCTTGTGTTAAAGCTCTTTGACATTAATCTTCCCATTTCCGATTTTTGTTCTGGTGTAATAAATAGCGCAATAGCTTGAGAATGGTTGCAAGATTTGGGACAAATCTGCTATATTAATTTAGCAAGTCCTCAAATGATCATAGTTAATGTACATTCTTAGTGCTTGTGCCTCAGTTAAGGCCTTGACTTTTAAAGATGATTGGTGTTGTCCGTTTGCATCAATGACATGACCTAAATATTCATTGGAAGACTTAAAAGATTCACACTTGTCTTTTCTCACTCTTCGGCCATAATCTTCAAGTCATTGCAGAGTAACATCTGCATTGCGGTGATGTTCGTTTTCATTTCTCCCTGAGACTAAATTTAATGTTCACTTAACACTGGACTCCTTCCAATCCACTTAAAATCTGATCTATGGCACATTGGAATCATGTAGGTGCAGATGTGTTTCGAAATGGAAATCTTATTGAATAGTCCTTTTCGTGTTACAAATGCCAAATATTTCTGTGACTTATGATCTACATTCTTCTGGAGATGGCAGTGGATTGGTCTTCAGAGCCTGGGACCTGTCTACTCTGTCTACTTTTTGTTTCTTCTCTCTTATTTTATCGTATGTTTAACAAGAGTTCCTCTTCAGATACTAAAGCCTGGGGCAAGTCATTTTTGTACTCATAGAATCCATAGAGTGTGGAAGCAGACCATTTGGCTCATCAATTCACATTAACCCGCTGAATAGCATTCACCCAGACCCATCTACTGCCTACCCAGTCACCATTTCCACTGGCTTATCTACCTAGCCTGCATATACCTGAACACTGTGGGCAATTTAGCATGGCCAATCCACCTAACCTGCACATCTTTGGACTGTGGAATGAAACTGGAGCACCTGGAGGAAACCCACGCAGACATGGGGAGAATGTGCAAACTCCACAGACAGTCCCCCAAGGGTGAAATCAAAGCTGAGAGCAGCACTGCTAACCACTGAGCTACCATGCCACCCAACCTATTGTGTAGATTCTCTTCATATGATTTCTTACCTTTATTGTGTGTTGTTTCTTCCTCAAATCTGCCTGTTCAGTGTAACCTTTTTTGCCATGGTTTCTTCATTACAGCATTCTTTATATCAGATATTAGCTACTGCCTGCCCTGTTCTTTTACACTGATAGTACCAGAGCCCAATTTTAGGATGGGGAATGATCCTAAAGTCCATGCAGAAGGGAGTGGATGTTTTGGAGAGGGTGGAAGTGAACTTTTGAGGGTAGGTTGTACAGAAGGTAGGGAGCATGACATTTTGCTCTGTGCACTGTGCACAAATCACCCCTTGGATAAGTAACATTTTTATGATGTTTCTTCTCATCGAGGTCATCAGAAACAGCCTCCTATTCATGAACACTGGTCCACTCCAAATGGAAAGCCAGTACTATTTGCTGATAACATATGTGTTTGAATTATCCTTGTGTAAAATGGAGGCCCAGTACACCCAGCATTTTCAATACTTGTTTGACTGATGTGTCCCTCTTTTAAGCTTTGTTTATGTACATGAGGTGGGCAGGCTGCCGCCTAGCATGTGGCAGCTTTTTTTTTCACCGGAGTAGGTGGTAAACTAGTGAGCTTACCACTCAAAATATCTTGACTAATTCTGTCTCCCTACCTTGCTGAAAGTGCACCCATCAGGGGTAAAATCCAGCCCATTTCCAAATGTGGCCATCTTATACTGACTTTGCAGCAACCAAACTGTGCCTAATATTTCAATAAGTCCTAGGTCTCTCAATCCTTGTCATTTTATCCTAAATTTAAGGATTGTTCCACGAAACATCACAATCTTTTGAACAACATATATACCATTAACAGTTATGTGAATTTATTATCTCATTAGCTAGGTGCTCTTTTGAATCAAAACCAAAGGTAGGAGTTTACAACCACCACCCTCCAGCAATAGGAAGGGTGTAGGTCTGAAAGCAGGAAAATGTTAAGGAGTTGTGTTGGAATCGAGAAAAATAGGCTTAATGTCCTAATGAAGGGCTGTTTTCCCAAGTTGTTAGCATTTAAGAGTGGCCATGAGCCATTTTCCCACACAACAGGATGCAAAGATTGTCAGCTGCATGAACCAGCTAGTGTTCAGAGACTCCATGGTACAGGGATAGGCACCTCTAATGGCAAAGAATATTTGCTGGCCCCAACGCTGATGCTGAAGGGATTTCCCCTACTTTCTCCAGGCTCTGCCTTAAAATGGAGGCACTTTTTGAGTTTTCGTCACTGCCTGAGCAGTGACTACTTCACTCAGAGCAGCTTGCCTCCTGTTAGGTCAGTGAAACTGAAGGCACACCTGCCGAAATGCATTAGCTGCCTTTTCCATTGACTGGCTCTTAATAGCCTCCTCAAGGCAAATTCATGGACAACATCCTGTTTCCTACCCTCATCACAGACCTTACCTGAAAACCCAGCGGACATTGGGACCTCCACTGAGTTAGCAAAGTTTTGCCGTGAGTTAAAATTATACTGTGTTGACTTTTAGCATATGTTAATCACAGAGCTACTTGCCCCAGGGAATTTCCTGCACTTGCTCAATTCAAAGTGCTTAATCTAATTACTTTCATCAGTAGGTTGCTTCCAAACATGCTAACAATTCTTGCCCTAGTAGTAACACTTGTATGTACACCTGTTGATCTCTGGTAGCTTAATCCCCTCCTGTATCAGACATATAGCAATTTCCTTGTGTCATTAAGTATTTACGGTAACCAGTTTTCTCTATAACCTATCAGTATTATGATGTGAGGGATATAGTTATTCCTCTCAGAGAAAACACACTCATTGTGAATTAGTGCTTCTGAGGTCATGCCCTCATCGTGAAGCTTCTCTCTTCTACCATAGCTTGTTGGCAAGCCATAAGCTTTGCTGGAACAAGCTTTACGGTAGGAATAAAATGGTACAACAATACATACATTCATTCTCGTCGAGAATGTCAGACTTAGGATTTACACGGACTCTGAAAATCATCCCCACCTTCTGTCATGGTAGAAGTTTTGCCTCCAGTTTGCTTAATGAATGCCTCTGTTGTAATTAAATACATTTTAGAATTGCTATTTCTTTGCTGGGTGCGTGCATGTTTGGGTTATAATGTATGATACAGAGCTTATCACAAATTTAATGTTGCTGGGTGGTCGTTCATTTTATTTTATAAATATAAAACCCAATTCATATGGAAGTAGAAACTATAGACAAAATAAGAATTTGTTGGATATGAAATGTCTGGAAAATCAGATGTTTAGAGAAAAGACACCTGCAGCAACACTGGCAAATAAATCAACTTTAATTTAAACTCTGAATATTTGTGACAGATATGACAGGAGTAGTACCCACTTGGAGAGTTGAGCGTGCAGTTTTGGACATTTAAGTCTGAGGCTTCATTTGGATAGTGTAGCACTGTCCCCTTGTGGTGGCAATGGAAAGTTGAGTGGGAGCCCCTTGTATTTAATGACCTGAGGAATGGCCGCTTGCATTAATAGGGCATTGTAGATAGAAGGTCTTATGATGCCATGAGTTGAACCTCTGCATCTGACCGAGAAAATTCAGGTTCAAGGCCTATTCCAGGACTTGCTGGCCCTGGAAGATACATTCATGAGGTGGCCCTACAAATTGATATCAGTTTTGAACAAGTGTCATTTTGGACTTGAAATATCAACACTGCTTTTGGTGTCACAGGTGCTACCAGACCTTTCTTCCTTAGTTTCTGTTTTGAGTTCAGATTTTTACATGGGCAATATTTTGCTTTTATTAAGTTGATTATCAACCTCCAAATCCTTGCAGTATGCCTATGGCAGGTGCCAACAGCAAGAACAAATCCTAGACATTCAGATTAATGTGGTAGCTACCGCACTATAGCCTTCCCATGTTAAAAGGCTCCACCTGCAGGTTGTCACCATGGGCTAAACCCTATCGCAGGCATCCTCACTTCAAGGGACTACTAGAAGTGTTGTAAGCAAGCGTTGAGAAGAGATGCTGTTTTTCTGGTATAGAGAATTATCGGGAAAGGAAATTACACTTCTCTTTCCTGGTCTCTGTTCACTCCTACCAAGGGTTAGATTTGGTATCCTGCAGGCCCCTTGATTTCTTGAATTAAAACTATGTTGCGATGCTGTGGACGTCCTCTGGTGAAAGCTACCCATTTTGGAACATCTTGAGGTTAGTATAGTGCTGAGCGAGAGGAGAGCAGTGTGAATTTCCTGTCATCATGTCACTGATGATTTGATCATGAATGCTCTTAGTGAAAAATAAGTCAGTCCTTACTTTGTACAGGTGATAGAAGGTTGAAAATAGGGACCAAGGTGATGACATTAACACAGCAACAAATCGGTGGGAAAAGTATGACAGGAAGTGCACACACAAGCATTGTAATTCAGGAAATTTGATATATATTAATGGTCTGGATCTTGATGTGCAGGGGACAGGTTTAAAGTTTGCAGATGACACTAACCTTGGAAGAATTATAAACTCTGAGGAGGATGGTGTGGAACACCACACCAGGGCACTGACAAGTTGGTGGAGTGGGCAAACAGGTGACAGATGAGTTTCTATGCAGTGGAGTGTAAGGTGGTGTATTTTCGTGGGAAAAACATTGAAAAACAATGTTAAATGGGGGTGCAGGGGCAGGGGGCTTGAGAACATTTGTGCACAGATCATTGAAGGTGGCAAGACTGGTGTAAAGAAAAGTCTATGCAGTGGAGTGTAAGGTGGTGTATTTTCGTGGGAAAAACATTGAAAAACAATGTTAAATGGGGGTGCAGGGGCAGGGGGACTTGAGAACATTTGTGCACAGATCATTGAAGGTGGCAAGACTGGTGTAAAGAAAAGTTAATAAATTATAGTGTTCTTGGCTTTACTAATATGGTCATAGAGTTCAAGAGCCAGGAGGTGATGTTGACCTTGTCCAAACTCTTGTTAAGCCTCATCTGGAGGAATGTGAACAGTGTGGGCACAACATGGTAGGACAGATGTGAAGGCATTGTGGAGAGTGCAGAAATAACACTAAAGAATGGCTCCAAGGATGAAGCAACTTCACTTAGGATAGATTGAAGAAGTTGGTTTTGTTCTCCTTGGGTAGAAGAATGCTGGGAAGCAATGTGATAGAGGATTTTGAAAACCATGAGTGGGCTGGATAGAGTCGATAGGGTGAAGCTGTTCCTATACCTACAAGGAAACAAAAAGAAGAGGGTGTGGGTTTAAAGTGATGTTCAAAGAAGAAAACAGGAGTGATGTGAAGGAAAACAACTTTTTCACATAGGGAGTAGTTAGGATATAGAGTGCACTGCCGAGAAATGTGGTGGAGTCGACTAGGCATTCATGAGGGCATTGATGATCATTTGGATACAAATGGTGTGCAGGAATGGGGAGAAAAGGCAGGAGATTGGCATGGATAGGACAGCCAGTGCAGGTATGACAGGCTGGATGGCTTCCCCTGTGCCATAATGATTCTATGATATTGTTAACGTTGGTTTTGGCATGTAGATATTTTGTTCTTGTTCAAAACAAAAGGAAAACAAACATGTTCTATTAAACTGTGCTATATTGTCCTAGTTCATTCAATGTTTAAAATTTCTTTGCATGATTACATACATTTACCTCAGCCCTCCGACCAAATTCAGTGAATGGAACAGAGACATGACCAAAAAGTCTCTTGTATCTGCAGTTCTCCAAATAATAGTGTGCGATTCTCCTGATTGCTTGTGTTGTTCCTACAGGACTGACCACTTAACACTTTATGTACAGAACTGAAGGATGTATCTCCTGATTCTGAGCATCCAAACCAGATGGCTGACTGTGTGAAAGCCTCTGGGGTGTGCCCCTTATTCATGGCGCCCATTACCAACATGCCTCCTACCTTTGACTAGTCTGAAGACTGTGCCCCGTAGCCATTCAGTTGAATGAACGTGCACTGTGTTTGTCATACAGATAACTGTCAGATGCTGTAAGTGTTAGATTGCCAGCTTGGTGTGCCATTCACCAAAGTACTCTCCCACCCCACTCAGCCCCTGATTTGCCACTTACTCAGGACCTTTTTAAACTGAGAAGCATGAAAGTAAGCATATTTGCATTAAACAGCCCATTCAAATTGGAGTAGTGAAAGCCTTTGGCTCTTACTAAAGATCAATATACTAACAGACATAGTAAGGTAATTAAGGTAGAATCAAAATAATTGAGGGCTAAGGGAGCTAGAAAGTAGCCCTGAGCTGCAGCCTGATCCAATTTTGAGCTGGTTTCCTGTCCCTGCATTCAAAGTGTCCCTGCTGCAGCCTTCTTAACATGTAGTAATCAGCATGCTTTGCATTTCAAGTCTGTGCCACGTGAATGTGCTGCCAGTGATTCAGAGAGGTGGAAGGATGGTCATGGTGGGTTGGCAGGTGCTGGATGCAAAAATCCTTAGATGAAGAATGAGTGTGGCTGACAACTGTGGATCATGCCCCTGAGGTGTTGCCTAATACCCACAATGAAGTTTGTTTGATGGAAGTGATCAGTTGAATCCATTAGATATGGGTAGCATGGTGCCTCACAGCACCCAGGGACCCGAGTTTGATTCCACCCTCAGATGACAGTGTGGACTTTGCAGATTTTCCCTGTGTCTGCGTGAGTTCCTCTGAGTGCTCTAGTTTCCTCTCGCAGTCCAAAGCTGTGCACATTAGGCAGATTGACCATGCTAAATTGCCCACAGTGACCAGAGATGTGTAGGCTAGGTGGATTAGCCATGGGAAAATGCAGGGTTACAGGATTAGGGTAGGGGGATGGGTCTAAGTGGGATGCTCATCAGAGGGTTGGCGGTGACTCAAGGGACCAAATTACCTTTCACACTGTAGGTATTCACTCTGATTTCCTTGTTGAATTTTCCCAATGACTAGCTTTTTTTGGTGAGTTTGTTAAAATAGGAGCTGTGACAAAGGGAGCTGAATTCTGATTGGTCAAGGTGTTGCCATGAGAACGCAACAGCAATTGGCTATCTCCATGACCTTTCTTAGGGAAAAGGCAAGATATATTTACAAGTTCCTTTTGCTCATTGAAACAGAGTGAAACAGAGTGAAACAGCGAAACGACGGTTGGAGGAAGAACGCCTCATCTTGACCTTTCTTAGGGAAAAGGCAAGATATATTTACAAGTTCCTTTTGCTCATTGAAACAGAGTCCCAAGTATTTGTTTGTAGCTCCTAGCAAATGAAATTGATCACACTGCCTGGCTGATGAAGTTAAATTAGTTTTCCAGTATAATTCTGGAAACAGTCCAGTATAATTCAGGCCGCCTACTTGCGGAGCGTTTCAGAGAACACCTCTGGGAAACCCGGACCAATCAACCCAACCACCCTGTAGCTCAACATTTCAATTCCCCCTCCCACTCCACCAAGGATATGCAGGTCTTTGGACTCCTCCATCGTCAGACCACAGCGAAACGACGGTTGGAGGAAGAACGCCTCATCTTCCGGCTAGGAACCCTCCAACCACAAGGGATGAACTCGGATTTCACCAGTTTCCTCATTTCCCCTCCCCCCAGCCTGTCTCAGTCAAATCCATCAAATTCAGCACCGCCTTCCTAACCTGCAATCTTCTTCCCGACCTCTCCGCCCCCACCCCAGTCTGACCTATCACCCTCACCTTGACCTCTTTCCACCTATCACATTTCCGACGCCCCTCCCCCAAGTCCCTCCTCCCTATCTTTTATCTTAGCCTACTGGACCAACTTTCCTCATTCCTGAAAAAGGGCTAATGCCCGAAACGTCGATTCTCCTGTTCCCTAGATGCTGCCTGACCTGCGCTTTTCCAGCAACACATTTCCATCCCTAATTCTGGAAACAGTCCAGATTATTCACTAAATGATTTCTAGTAGCAGTATCATGTCTAATGGTGGACATACTTTTCTGAAGTTTCCAAGGTTGAAGAAGAGCTGTGAATGGTAAATGGGGTGTTTAGTCTGATGCACAGTTGAAGACATCTATACCATACCAGAAATTCAAGAGAGTAAGGGGGCAAAGGTAAGGGGTGGCACGGTGGCTCAGTGGTTAGCATTGCTGCCTCACAGCGCCAGGCACCTGGGATAGGTCTCTGGCGACTGTCTGTGGCGTTGCATATGCTCCCCGTGCCCACATGGGTTTCTGCTTGGTGCTCTGGTTTTTTTCCCCACAGTCCAAAGATGTACAGGTTAGGTGGATTGGTCTTATTAAACTGTATTAGCCTTGGGAAATATGGGGTTACAGGAATACGTTAGGAGGGATGAATCTGAGTGGGATCCTTTTTTTGAATGGTTGGTATGGACTCGATGGGCTGAATGACCTGCTTCCACATTGTAGGAATCCTGAGTGTAGTGGCCATCACTAAAGAGAAGCTGAAAGATCTGAAGCTGGTGAAATCATCTGGACCAGCTCGACTATTCCCAGGATTCTGAAGGAGCTATCTAAGGAGATTTTTGAAGCATAGTTGTGAACTTTCAGGAAGCACTGGAATCAGGGTGGGTCCCTTGGAGTGAAAATTGCTAATGTAACAGAAGTAGATCAGAACGAAGAAGATGGGAAATTATAGGCTGGTTAGCCTGACCATGGTCGTTTGTAAGATTTTAGAGTCCACCATTAAGGATGAAATTGCCAAATACTTGGATGTGCATGGTAAAATATGGCTGAGTCAGGATTGCTTTGGCAAGGGGAGGTCATGCCTGATGATTTATTAGAATTTTTTGAGGAGGTAATTAGAAAATTAGACAAAGGAGAGCCAGTGAACATAACCTATTTAGAGATCTAGAACGCCTCTGGTAAGGCCTCATACAAGAGGCTGCTAAATAAGGTAAGAGTCCATGGTGTTAGTGGCAATGTACTGGCATGGATAGAGGATTGGCTGACTGGCATAAGGCAGAGAATGGCTATTAAGTATCTCTTTCAGAATGGCAGCCGGTGACTAGTGGGGTCCCTCAGGGATCAGTGTTGGAACCACACCGATTCATGTTATACACAGATGACACAAGGATAGGTTGGGGGGTGGGGGGGAAGGTAGTGTTGATGAGACAGGAGGTTGCAGAAGGACATGAATAAGTGAGGAGAGTGGGGAAGGAAGTGGCATATTGAATTGAATTAGGTTTATTGTCACTTGTACTCACATGAGCATGAGTATAGAGAAAAGTTTACAAGTAGTCACTTACGGTGCCATCTTAAATACAAAGGTACCTAGGTACAGAACCTTAGATACAAAGAAAAATGAGGACAACAATGTTTAAAAAGTTAAACAATACTGTATTTCATATTAAAAGAAAGAACAAAGAAACACAATTAACAGTTCAACACCAGAGTCCATCTGCACCTGGTCATGCTGGGCGTGACCGTCCCGACTTCGAGTTTAACTTCACCCCCATTGCTACCCTGGGCTACCTGCTTCTGCACTCCTGCTGGAGACCCGCTTTGGGGAATGTGGGAAAATGGAAAGTTATGCACTTTGGGAGAAAGAATTGAGACTTAGACTATTATTTAAAATCGGGCAAGGGTTCAGAAATCTGAAATACGAAGGGACTTTAGAAGTCATTGTTCGGGGTTCTCATAAGGTTAACATGCAGGTTCAGTTCATTTGGCAATGTTTGCATTCGTTCAAAGAGGGTTAGAATAGAACAGCAGGGATGTACTGCTGAGGCTGTATAAGGCTCGAGTTAGACTGCATTTAGAAAATTGTGCGCAGTTTTGGATTCCATATCAAAGGAGGGCTATGCCTCCTTTGGAGGATGTCCAGAGGCGGTTTCCAAGAACAATCTTGGTTTTGAAGGGCTTGTCATAGGAAGAGTGGTTGAGGACTCTGGGTTAGTACTTGATAAACTTTAGAAGGATGAGGGGAGATCTCACTGAAACTTAAAGTACTAAGAGGTGTGGATAGAATGGATATGGAGAAGATATTTCCCAAAGTAGGAGAAACTAGAACTGGGGCACAGCCTGAGAGTGTAGCGATTACTCTTTCAAATTGAGATGAGGAGGAATTTCTTCCAGCAGAGGATGGTGAATGTGTGGAACTCATTGCCACAGAAGGCTGTGAAGGCCAAGTCATTGAGCATATTTAAGACTGCGGGTCTTGTAAAGAGATCAGCAGTTACAAGGAGAAGGCTGGAGAATCTGATTGAGAAACGCTCAGATATGATCAAATGGTGAAGTAGACTCGAAGGGCCAAATGGCCTAATTCTGCATCTCTGTATTATGGTTAGATTAGATTAGATTAGATTAGATTTGATTAGATTAGATTAGATTACTTAGTGTGGAAACAGGCCCTTCGGCCCAACCAGTCCACACCGACCCGCCGAAGCGCACCCACCCATACCCCTACCCCTACATTTACCCCTGCATCTAACACTACGGGCAATTTAGCATGGCCAATTCACCTAACCTGCACATTTTTGGATTGTGGGAGGAAACCGGAGCACCCGGAGGAAACCCACGCAGACACGGGGAGAATGTGCAAACTCCACACAGTCAGTCGCCTGAGGCGGGAACTGAACCCGGGTCTCTGGCGCTGTGAGGCAGCAGTGCTAACCACTGTGCCACCGTGCCGCCCATGGTCTTATAGTCTGCCAGTCAATGGCACATATGGTCTACATCACAATGGCACTGACACTTTGATGTCAGATTATACATTTGTGCAGTAGACATAGCGTTTTTTTTTTGGCTTGTTGACAGCAAACTGTGCTTGGACAAAACAACTCATAGATTTACAGCAAAGCAGCAGCGTGAGGAAGCTAGTTTGACCAGTACTTCACCGTTTTGCGAAGCCTTCCCCTTCCAGGGTAATCAGAGGTAGACTGGTCACTGTTCAGGACCTTTTTGGTCCTGATCCTTGTAACTGCTGATCTCTTTACAAGACCCGCAGTCTTAAATATGCTCAATGACTTGGCCTTCACAGCCTTGTGTGGCAATGAGTTCCACACATTGGCGGAATGTAGGCCTTTCCATGAGTTTTCACGATATATAATGATTGAGTTGATCAGGGTTTCATTCAGGATATATATAAGGGCAACACATTTGCTCTTAATTAAATTCAAAGTTCTTGTCCTGGACCCACTCTTCTCCTTTTCAAATAGGATATAAAGCCCAATCGTATGATGGTTGCCGCTACCTTCTGGTGCCTTTTTCTCTGAAGTCATTAGTTAAACTAGTTAAATTACATCATACCAAACCCAGTATAACCTGCTCTCTGGTAAGTTCCAAAACATGCTGCTCTAGGAAATAATCACAAAAGCATTTCAACTTCCCAAATATTGATTGGAAGCTCTTTAGATCAAGAAGATTGGATGGGGCGGTGTTTGTGCAGTGTGTCCAGGAAGCTTTTCTAACTCAGTATGTAGATTGTCCGACCAGAGGGGAGGCCATATTGGATTTGGTACTTGGTAACGAACCGGGACAAGTGATGGGCTTGTTAGTGGGTGAACATTTTGGTGATGGTGACCACAATTCTGTGACTTTCACCTTAGTTATGGAGAGAGACAGGTGCATGCAACAGAGCAGGTTTTACAATTGGGGGAAGGGTAAATACGATGCTGCAAGACAGGATCTGAGGAGCATAAGTGGGGAGCAGAGGCTGTCAGGGAAGGATGTCGTGGAAATGTGGAACTTTTTCAAGGAACAGATACGACGTGGCCTTGATATGTATGTACCTGTCAAGCAGTAAAGAAATAGTCGTGTGAGGGAACCTTGGTTGACAAGGGAGGTTGAATGTCTTGTAAAGAGGAAGAAGGAGGCTTACTTAAGGTTGAGGAAACAAGGTTCAGACAGAGCA
>NC_057741.1:97116-104426 GCF_004010195.1 Chiloscyllium plagiosum
GTACATGGATTTTAGTAAGGCATTTGATAAGGTTCCCCATGGTAGGCTTATGTGGAAAGTCAGGAAGCATGGGATAGAGGGAAATTTGGCCATTTGGATAGAGAACTGGCTAACCGGTCGAAGTCAGAGACTGGTGGTGGATGGTAAATATTCAGCCTGGAGCCCAGTTTCAAGTGGAGTTCTGCAGGGATCAGTTCTGGGTCCTCTGCTGTTTGTAATTTTTATTAATAACTTGGAAGAGGGAGTCGAAGGGTGGGTCAGGAAATTTGCAGACGATACGAAGATTGGTGGAATTGTGGATAGTGAGGAGGGCTGTTGTCGGCTGCAAAGGGTTTTAGATATGATTTAGAACTAGGCTGAGGAGTGGCAGATGGAGTTCAACCCTGTCAAGTGTGAGGTTGTCCATTTTGGAAGGACAAATAAGAATGCGGAATACAGGGTTAACGGTAGGATTCTTAATAAGGTGGAGGACCAGTGGGATGTTGGGGTCTATGTTCATAGCTCTTTGAAAGTTGCCACTCAGGTGGATAGAGCTTGTAAGAAGGCCTATGGTGTATTAGCGTTCACTAGCTGAGGGATTGAATTCAAGAGTCGTGAGGTGATGTTGCAGCTGTACAGGACCTTGGTAAGGCCACATTTGGAGTATTGTGTGCAGGTCTGGTCGCCTCATTTTAGGCAAGATGTGGAAGCTTTGAAGAGGGTGCAGAGGAGATTTACTAGGATGTTGCCTGGAATGGAGAATAGGTCGTACGAGGATAGGTTGAGAGTGCTAGGCCTTTTCTCATTGGAACGGCAAAGGATGAGGGGTGACTTGATAGAGGTTTATAAGATGATCAGGGGAATAGATAGACAGTCAGAGACTGTTTCCCCGGGTACAACAGCGTGTTAAGACAGTCAGAGACTGTTTCCCCGGGTACAACAGCGTGTTACAAGAGGACATAAATTTAAGGTGAAGGGTGGAAGATATAGGGGGAATGACAGGAGTAGGTTCTTTACCCAGAGAGTGGTGGGGGCATGGAATGCGCTGCCTGTGGGAGTGGCAGAGTCAAAATCACTGGTGACCTTTCAGCGGCAATTGAATAGGTACATGGATGGGTGCTTAAGCTAGGACAAATGTTCGGCACAACATCGTGGTCCAAAGGGCCTGTTCTGTGCTGTATTGTTCTATGTTCTATGTTCATTCTATAAACTGCTCATCCAAGTTACCATTGCTGAATTGATTTTTCAAGGTATGTAGATTAAACACCACCCCCCCCCCCCCACCGATCACTGCTGTCCCTTTGTAAAATAAACTCAAATTTTGTTCTTATATACTTTTTGCTATATTATTGTCACTGTAGATCACTCCCCCTAGTGATTTCCGTTACATATATTTACTCATTTCTATCCAAACCGAATCTACATCCTAATCTTGTGAACTGAGGTTATTTCTAGCTAGTGTAGATTAGATTAGATTAGATTACAGTGTAGAAACAGGCCCTTCGGCCCAACAAGTCCACACTGACCCCCCGAAGCGAAACCCACCCATACCCCTACATTTACCCCTTACCTAACACTACGGGCAATTTAGTATGGCCAATTCACCTGACCCTGCACATCTTTGTGATGTGGGAGGAAACCGGAGCACCCGGAGGAAACCCACGCAGACACGGGGAGAACGTGCAAACTCCACACAGTCAGTCGCCTGAGGCGGGAATTGAACCCGGGTCTCTGGCGCTGTGAGGCAGCAGTGCTAACCACTGTGCCACCGTGCCGCCCACCGTGTACCAATTATCAACAGTGCTACACCTTCATTAAATTTTCTATTCTTCCTGAATGTCATGTACCTCCTTAATATTTGGGATTCAGTTCTCATCATCATGCATTCCAGGTCTTTGTAATGACCATCCAATCATATTTATTTACTTAACTGGTTACTAACAATTTGTTTACTTTATGAATGATTAGTGTATTCAGATACATGACCATTAATTTATCCTGTTTGATATCTTTGTAGCATTCAGCCTTGCCCATTTCTTAGGTTTATTCTTGTCCCTTTCTGCCCTTCATTGACCTTTGTTTCCCACATTACTGTTACTCGCATTATGCTAGCATTGACTTCTTAATTTTATGAAGACAGCATTTATTTTCTGGTTTCTGGACTAAAAATGGTAAACAATACTGTTTACAGCAAGGAACTGTGGAAGAAGTTTTGAATTTTTAAAAAAGAATGAATGAATCTCGTGATTTATTTGCAAGGTGGCTTTATTCAAGTCGTGGGGCAATAGACACCTTTGCTCTGTGAGCATTTGTCAATTATCAGTTTTGTTCAGTGAAACAATTTTAATTGGGTTTTTCTAAGCAGGATATTGTGTATGTGTGTTGTTGTTTGTTTTGGAGTACTCTGCAGTCATAACAACTGATTAAGGGACAACAGCTTTGTACAGCTTGGCAGAAACCATCAATCTGTGAAAGATAACACATCTCTCTTACTCTCCCTTCTATGAGAAGTTAAAGGACATTCGAAGCAGCTAACCATTCTCTGTCTCTGTACATTCTCTTCATGATAGGAAAAAGGATATCCCCTTGAGAGACATTGAAAAAGTGTATCTTCAATGGTGAATTAAGGGTTGAGAATCAGTGTGTCTACAACCTCATGTCCTCCTCAGAGTTGAAAGGGAACAGAAACAAAATATCTCATTGATGCATGTAGTTCAGATTGATGTTGAACTGTGCTTCCCTGACTTATTTTCCCAACCCTATCTGTAATATCTGTGTCTTCTCGTGTCTTTTTGTGTGGCTGTTTATGTGATTGGGACTTTTTTGCCCAGTTGTGTGGAAAATTATAAAACTAAAGATAAAAAAAGAAGGTAGCTTTGCAAGTTAGTGATGGGGTTGATTGTTGTCAGCAAATACAACTATGAATGTGTGAATGTCATGTTGTATCAAGGAACCATAAGAGTGTAGGGAAATTCAAGAATACAACAGACTGAAGCATTTGGAATAAAGTAGATGAACTAACATATCAAAGTAAATGAATATAATCTCACAGCCATTGCAGAAACATGGTTACAAAGAGATTAAAACTGAGAACTTAACATTCAGGGATTCTTGATATTTCAGAGAGACGAGAGGGATGGAAAAGATGGAAAAGCAGTATTAATAAGAGATTAAATAAGGACAATTGTGAGTGTGATCTAGATTCTGATGATGTACAGTCCATTTGGGCGAAAATACAAAAAACAGCCATGGAATCGAGACGTGGCAATAATGGTGTACAGATCCCCAAACAGTAGTCACTATGTGGCAAAGGCTATAAATCAACAAATAATAGGAGCATGTAAAAAGAATAGTGCAATAATTATGGGTGACTTTAATCTTCATGTTGATTGGGTTAACCAAATTGGAATGAGTAGCTACAACAATGAATTTACAGTGCGTGCTTGGGATAGTTTCCTAGCGCAACATGTCATGGAGCCAACCAGGGAGCAGGCTATATTGGATTTGGTAATAATATCGGTTTAATAAGTGACCTCCAAGTAAAATATCGCACCCAGGAAGTAATGATGGTAACATAATAGAATTTAATACTCCGTTTGAGAATGAGAATCTTGGGTTGGAAACAGCTCTGTTTAACTAAAGTGAAAGGAATTACAAAGAAATGAAGTTAGAGTTAGCTAAAGTGAACTGGCAGATAGATTAGCAAAAATGAGTGTAAGAAAGCAATATTAGACATTTTTAAGGAAGTAATTCATAACTCTCAGCAAAAATACATCTCCGTACAGAGGAAACATTCTCCGAGAGGGACGAACCAACCATGGTTAATCAAGGAAGTTAAGCAGAGTAATAAATTGAAAGAAAAAGCATTGAAGAAGGCAAAAGTCAGTGCCAGCCCCAAAGACTGGGACAAATTCAGAATCCAGCAGAGGAGGACAAAAAAGATAATGAAAGTGAGAGAAAATAAACTCCGAGGGCAAACTAGTGAGGAATTTAAGAACTGACAATAAGAGCTTCATTAAAAAGAAAGAGAGGTCAAAGTTAACATGGGCCCATTAGAAAATGAATTTGGGAAGGTAGTTTGCAAAACAAGGAAATGGCAAAGGAATTAAACAGGTTGCATCAGTGTGTATTGGTGGAAGATACTTTGAACATTCAATTAATACTAAAGAATATGGGGGAGGAATTAAGTACGGTCACCATCACTAACAAAAAAGTACTGGACAAACTAATGAGGCAAAAGGCAGATAAATCCCTTAGCCTTACTGGCTTACATCTGGGATACTCAAAGAGGCAGTTAGAGATAGTGGATGTAAGTTTCCAAAAATCATCGTATTTTGGAGAAGTAAGGAATGTCTGGAAAACTGCCATTGTGACGCCACTGTTCAAAAAGGGAGGGCGGTAAGAAACGGGTAACTATAGGCTGATTAGCCAACTATCTATTGTTGGAAAAGTTTTGAATCAATTGTTAAGGAAGTAGTAGCAAAACATTTGAAAAATCTTAATCTGATTAAGTAGAGTCAACATGGCTACATGAAAGAGAAACTGTGCCTGACTAATTAGATTAGATTAGATTACTTACAGTGTGGAAACAGGCCCTTCGGCCCAACAAGTCCACACCGCCCTGCCGAAGCGCAACCCACCCATACCCCTACATTTACCCCTTACCTAACACTACGGGCAATTTAGCATGGCCAATTCACCTGGCCTGCACATCTTTGGACTGTGGAAGGAAACAGGAGGAAACCCATGCAGACATGGGGAGAACGGAATTGAACCCGGGTCTCCGGCGCTGTGAGGCAGCAGTGCTAACCACTGTGCCACCGTGCCGTTTTTTGAGGCAGTTTCAATCAAAGTAGGTAGATGGGAACCAGCAGATGTGTTGTACTTGAACTTCTAGAAGGTATTCAACAACATAGCTCAAAAATGTTTAGTCGTAAGAACCAAAAAGTGTGGTGTTGGAAAAGCACAGCAGATAAGGCAACATCCAAGGAGCAGGAGAGTTGATGTTTCAGGCATAAGTCCTTCATCAGGAATATAAAGGGGAGAGGGGTCTTAGAGATAAATAGGAGGGTGGGGATGGGAGGGAAAGAGGGTTGGGAAGGTGATAGGATGATGAAAGTGGGGGTGATGGTGATAGGTCAGAGGAGAGGGTGGAGCGGATAGGTGGGAAGGAAGATGGACAGATAGCTCAGTTCAAGAGTGCAATGCTAAGTTGGAGGATAGGATCTTGGATCAGGTGGGGGGAGGGGAGGTAAGGAAACCGGTGAAGTCAACGTTGATGCCGTGTGGTTGGAGGGTCCCAAGGCGGAAGATGAGGCATTTTTCCTCCAGGTGTCGGTGGCTTGGATTTGGTGGTGGAGACGGCACAGGACTTGGGAGAGTGGGAGGGGGAGTTGGTGGTTGGCCACGGGACAGTGCAGTTGGTTGGTGCATGTGTCCCAGAGATGTTCCCTGAACTGTTCTGTGAATTGTCATCCTGTCTGCCCAATGTAGAGGAGACCACATCGCAAGCAATGGACACAGTAGATGATGTGTTTGGATGTGCAGGAATATCTCTCCTGGATGTGAAAGAATCCTTTTGGGGCCTTGGACAGTGGTGACGGGGAAGGTGTGGATGCAGGCTTTACACCTCTTGCGGCAGCAAGGGAAGGTGTCGGGTGTGGAGGGTGGGTTGCTGCAGGGCATGGACCTAACAACGGAGTCATGGAGGGAGTGGTCTCTGCAGAACACAGCTACGGATGGCGAGGGAAATGTATCCTGGGTAATGGCGTCTGATTGTAGGTGGTGGCGGAGGATAATGCGCTGTATCTGGAGATTAGTGGAAGGGGAGAACTGGGGTTGGAGGAGTGAGGTTCAAGGGTGGAAAATAAAATAAGAACCCACTGTATTGGACATCACATATTGGTATGCATAGAGAATTGAAATATTAATCAGGGTTAGGGATTTTTCCTCCAGTTCACAGCCCGTAACCAGGTTGGGGTTCCGCAGGGATTGGTGCTGGGACTGCAAATATTTCCAATATAGATTGATGACTTGGCAGAAGGAAGTAAAGGCATGGTGGCACAGTGGTTAGCACTGCTGCCTCAGAGCGCCAGAGACCCGGGTTCAATTCCCGCCTCAGGCGACTGACTGTGTGGAGTTTGCACATTCTCCCCGTGTCTGCGTGGGTTTCCTCCGGGTGCTCCGGTTTCCTCCCACAGTCCAAAGATGTGCAGGTTAGATGAATTGACCATGCTAAAATTGCCCCTAGTGTTAGGTAAGAGGTAAATGTAGGGGTATGGGTGGGTTGCGCTTCGGTGGGGCGGTGTGGACTTGTTGGGCCGAAGGGCCTGTTTCCACACTGTAAGTAATCTAATCTAATCTGAATATATGATTGCCAAATTTGCATATTACACAAACATAGGTGGAAATACAGGTTGTGAGAGTGGTACAGTTTATAGAGAGATATTGATAAGGTAAGTGGGCAAAAATGTGATGTTCTCCCTTCATTTTGGAAGGGAGAACAAAGAATCAGTAATGGAGAAAAACTGCAGAAAGGTGCAACATAAAGGGACTTGGGGTACTTGTGCACAAAACACAGGAAGCTAGAAAACAGTGCAGCAGGTAATCAGGAAGGCTAATGGAATGTTGGCTTTTATTTCAAATGGATTTGAGTGTAAGAGATGGGGAGTCCTACTGCAACTATACAAGGTGTTGGTGAGTCCTCATCTGCAGTACTACGAGCAGTTTTGGTCCCCATATTTAAGGAAAGGCATCATTTTATTGGAGGCAGTTCAGAGAAGGTTTACTGGGACGATCCCTGGTCGGGAGGGATTGCCTTGTGAGCAAAGGCTAAACAGGTTGGGACTCTATTCACTGCAATTCATAAGAATGAGAGGTGATCTCACTGAAACTTAGAAGATTCTTAAGGGGCTTGACCTAGTAAATGCTGAGAGGGATGGAGAGTCGAGGACCAGAGGGAACAGTCTCAGAATAAAGGGGTGACAATTTAAGACTGAGATTAGGAATTTCTTCTCTGAGAGTTTTGGGTCTTTGGAACTGCTTTGTCACAACGAGCTGTGGTGGTAGAATCTTTGTGTATATTTAAGACAGAAATAGATTCTTGATCAGAAGGGGTATCAAGGATTATGGGGAAAATACAGAAAAATATGCATGAGGAATGTTAGATCAACCATGATCCTATTGAATGGCAGAGAAGGCTTGAGGGAACCAAACACTTTGCTCTTGTTTGCATTTCTTATGGTGTTCCAAGCAAATTGAACATTCACAATGTTTTGTTTTGTTATAGTGAGCAGTCTGCTGAAGACCTTGCACGAGTACCTGCAAATTCC
>NC_057741.1:104926-154460 GCF_004010195.1 Chiloscyllium plagiosum
TTGTTTTTAAAGTGTACAAAGTGTCAGATCCAGGAATTTAGTAAGAGAATAAAGTCACAAGATTCCAGAGTTTTAAACAAGCAATTATGAACTTTACAAAGTTAGAACAGTAATATAATCTGCGTTGTAACACCCAGAATTACCATTATACAAATAAACAAATTGTGATCAAACATTGCATTAAACACTAGAAGTGGCTATGGTGGATCCCATGGACTTCACAGAAACACCCCCCCCCCCCCCGCAAATGTTATTAGCTGTTACAAGTGATTCTAACTTCTTCTCTTTGACCGATTTAGCTTCTGAACTCTCTAAGTCATTCTGTCACAAAAGGCCTCAATGATTGTTCATCTCCCAGTTCACCATTCCTGTCTCCTGACACCGCATCTTACTGGATTCACTTGAGGAACCCTATCTACTCACTACAAAACTTCCAACTGCTTAGCTACTTTGAGCAAAAACACACCAAATCAAATCATTTCCCTTAAATTCACTAACAGTTCACCACTGCTATGGACTAGCACTCTGGCAAATAGCTTCTTTTCAGGTCCAATTAAGCTGCTAAGTGCCTCCGGGCTGGCCATCTTCTCCTGCTCTTAGCTAACTCACTGAGTTCAGATAGCGTTTGACTTTTATCTGACTTTTCAGCAGGCCACCTAAACAATTCTTTTCTGCATGAAACTTAGTTCTGTCTCTGTCTCCTTCTCTAACTGCTTGTAATTTTTGAACTGCTCCGAGTAAATCTTGAAATATTTTGAGTGGCTGGTTGAATACCTGACAACAAGACCTGCCCTGCTTGTAAAGTAGAACCAAACACAGAACATAGCAATCTCAGTGTGCCCTGAATATTACAATATTCACTGTTGTTGCTTACAGCACAAATTGAAGACAAGATGCCATAGATTCAATCACAATATGGAAAACAGGTTTTCAGCTCTTTGAAGATGAGAATAAGCAGTTTGATAATAAGAATCCAATTTAATTATTTCCAACAGAACAAAACTTGTTTCTTGTGCAGTTAATTTTAGTAAGATTAGGAATCAGAGTTCAGCCCTCCATGCACAATGGCTTGCCAATTCCAATTTTAGCAGAATGGTTGATTGGTTAAAGTCACGACATGTAGCAATGCTAACATTGCTGAAACTCTAACAGAAACACTACAATATAATAACAAAACAACTTGTGAAAAATTGAATTAGAAAATACCATTCAGCCCATCTAGTTTCTGGACTTAGATCCTTTTACAGGACCTGCTCAATCTACATTAATCATTTTCTTGATTCCATTCACCAAGTCCCTGCAGTCATTGTTCAGTCTGTAATACCTCTATCTTCATTAGTTTTTGAGTGTCTTGAGGCCTCATTTTCAGCCCTTGATAGAAGTCTGTAAGTTATCCAGAACTGAAAACACTAGAGCCATTAGCAGGATAATCAGCATTGAAAATGGAACATAACAGGATGAGGAAAGAAAACATCGCAATGAATGTGCTTTTTAAAAAAAAAAGGAAAGAAGTATCAAGGCTTAAGTGAAAAGTAACGATTGTTAAATTGAGGAAGCGATCAGATATGAGACTAAAGGTCCTAAATGAATAATTTATGTTGGTATTCACCAAAGAGAAGGAATTGGTGGCAGAGGATCTTGGGGAAGGGAGTGTCAAATTTCTAAGCCAAGTTGCTTTTAAATAGCAAGAGGTGTTGAGGGTCTTAAGTTTTAGAGTAAATAAATCCCTGAGTCCTGATGGGAGCTATCCCAGAATATTGAGGGAGTCAAGAGAACAATTTGCTGGAGCATTGACAGACATCTTTGTACCATCTTTGGCTACAGATAAGGTCCCAGAGGACTGGAGAATAGCCAATGTTGTCCCATTGTTTAAGAAGGGTAGCAGGACAATCCAGGAACTTACAGGTCTGTGAGCTTGTATCGGTGGTCAGGAAATTATTAGAAAAGATTTTCAGACACAAGATCTATATGCATTTAGAAGATGATTGGGAATAGTGATTGGAGTTGTCTACATAGGCTTCAGTGAAGCCTTTGACAAGGTCCCTCATGGCAGACTGGTACAAAAGATGAAGTCACATGGTATCACGGGTGAACTGGCTTAGTTGTAGGAGACAGACAGTAGCAGTGGAAGGATGCCTTTTGGAATAGAGGTAGACAAAGAGGTAACTAGTGGTGTTCCACAGGGATCAGTTCTGGGACCTCTGCTGTTCATGATCTACAATAAATGACTTGGAGGAAAATGTAGTTGGTCTAATTAATAAGTTTGCAGAAAATACAAATACTGGTATTGATGCAGATAGTGAGGAGGATTGTCACAGGATACAGCAGGATATTGATCAGTTGGAGGCATGAGCAGAAAAATGGCAGATGGAATCTAATCTGGATAAATATGAGGTGATGCATTTTGGAAGTCCAAGTACAGGTGGAACTTACACAGCGAATGACAGAAAGCTTTGGATATTGATATGCAGAGGGATCAGAGTGTGCAGGTCCACAGATCACTGGGGGTGACAGCACACATAGATCAGGTGGTTAGAAAAAGGTCTACGGTATGCTGGTCTTCATTGGAAGGGGCATCGAGTATAAGGATAGGCAGGTTATGCTGCAGCTTTATAGAACTTTAATTCAGCCAGACTGGGAATATTGAATATAGTTTTGGTCACAACGCTACCAGAAGGATGTGGATACTTTGGAGAGGGTACAGAAAATATTTATCAGGATGTTGCCTGGTGTGGGGGATTTTAGTTATGAAGGAAGGTTGGATAGACTGGGTTTGTTTTCATTGGAATGCACGAGGCAGAGGGGTGACCTCACCGAAGTTTATAGGATTGTGAACAGTGTGGACAAAGTGGAAAGTATCAGACTTTTTCCCAGAATGGAGGTGTTATGGACCAGGCCAGACCCCCTCAAAATATTTTAAGAACATTGCCTAGACCCTAACTTACTTCCTTTAAAGGCAGATGTGAAGTGTGCGTTCCAGGTGTGATGCAGCTGGTCAAACCACGCAGCCTTAAGCAAAACAATTTATTTATGCACTGCAGTTGAAACACAAACAAAAGAAAACAGAATTTAAAATAACTTAACTCCTGAATGACCTAACCGACCGAATACACTAACTACTACTAATTAACTGTTCCAGTACAGCAACACCCCACAAACTTACAGGCAGCAGGGAACAAAGAGATTTCAGGAGAATGTCAGAGGAGTTCTTTACTGAAGCTTGTAATTCCCCTGGACACTCACATCTTGTGACTGCTACAGTAAAACAAACTAGAAAAAAAACCTGAACTAAGAGAACTGGCCACTCCCCTTCCATTGTTAAACTAGATGCTTTGTTACCACTGCCCTTACAACTTCTCTCCCAAACAAACCAAGGACAAAATATCTTCTTAAAGTGACAGCATCGTCACACCTCCTCCATTTAAAAAAATAAACTGTCAATACATAAAGATGGCTTCATTTTAAACCTTGTGGTCTTACTCTATCGGTACACTACAGCACATATATATATATATTAAAAGCATGCAAACAAACATTCACGATTACATTATATTTCTATCAGTTTACTCCTGCCACCTTTCGAACGCCTCCATTTTTTTTCCCAGTCTTGACAACAGGTTGGCAATTACATTTTAAGACCATAAGACATTGGAGCAGAAATTCAGCCATTCAGCTGAATTTATCAAGAGTGTAGTGCTGGAAAAGCACAGCAGGTCAGGCAGCATCCAAGGAGCAGGAGAATTGACATTTTGGGCATAAGCCCTTCATTTGTGTTGTAACCAGTTCTTCTTTTGCTTTCCTTCCCTATCAAAATATATTTTGAGTATATTCACATGACACGCTGAGACCTTATCAAATAGTTCACCTTTTAATTTGATAAAGTCCACTAAACTTTGCTTTTAAAGGTTCACCTCTCACTGGAAGTAACACTAACACTTTATCACCTTGAGCAAAGTTACGAGTTTTTGATCTCTTGTCAGCTTCCTGTTTCATCACATGCTGTGATATTTTTAAATGCTGATGAAGGGCTTTTGCCCGAAACGTTGATTTTCCTGCTCCTCGGATGCTGCCTGACCTGCTGTGCTTTTCCAGCACCACACTCTTGACTCTAATCTCCAGCATCTGTAGTCCTCACTTTCACCTATTTTTAAATGTTATCTAGCAGATTCCCTCACTCTATTTAACCATTCCCTAAAATTTGACGCACAGCCCAAATATGCAGTCTCTGAATTCTGACTCACCAATTTCTCCTTGATTAGTTTCAGTGATCCTCTCACCTCATTCCCAAAATCTAATTCAAATGGACTAGGTTTGGTTGATTTATCCCTAATTTTAAAAAATATAAATGGAATTCCTTTATCCCAGTCATCTGGATAGATTAGATTAGATTAGATTAGATTAGATTAGATTAGATTAGATTAGATTAGATTAGATTAGATTAGATTAGATTAGATTAGATTAGATTAGATTAGATTAGATTAGATTAGATTAGATTAGATTAGATTAGATTAGATTAGATTAGATTAGATTAGATTAGATTAGATTAGATTAGATTAGATTAGATTAGATTAGATTAGATTAGATTAGATTAGATTAGATTAGATTAGATTAGATTAGATTAGATTAGATTAGATTAGATTAGATTAGATTAGATTAGATTAGACTGACTGTGTGGAGTTTGCACATTCTCCCCATGTCTGCGTGGGTTTCCTCCGGGTGCTCCGGTTTCCTCCCACAGTCCAAAAAAATGTGCATCCATTGTGCTTTCCTTTACCACTTCAGCAAAATTCACTGTATTATCCTGTTTTCCTACATCTGGCTCCCCAGTGCTTTTTCTAAACCATCAAAACTGTGACTTCATGTAGTCTACTTTATTGCAGTGAAAACACCAGAGCTTTTTAACTTCTCTTTCCCCTTCATGGGTTTCCTTTTCACCTTGTGGTAAGCTATCTTTATCATCTTTCCTTACCATCTGAGGATTTCTAGTTTCTATCCCTCATGGATTGAAATTGATATTGGAAGCCAAAATTTGATTTATGAACTAACTGATAACCCTCGGCTATTTCAGCTGCTTATCTTGCTGTTTTAAATCTCTGCTCTTCCGCATGAGTTCTCACTACTTCAGGAAGTGAGTTACAAAGAACAAAGAAAATTTGCAGCCCAGGAACACGCCCTTCAGCCCTCCAAGCCTGAGACGATCCAAATGTACTGTCTAAACCTGTCAGCCAATTCCTAAGCAGTTGGGCCGAAGGGCCTGTTTCCACACTGTAATGTAATCTAAAATCTAATCTAAATCTGTATTCCTCTGCTCTCCACCTACTCATGCATCTGTCCAGACGCATCTTAAATGAATCTACCGTGTCTGCCTCTACCATCTTTGCTGGCAACGCGTTCCAGACACATACCACCCTCTGTGTGAAGTACTTGCCGTGTGTATCCCACTTGAACTTTTCACCTCTCACCTTGAACTCCTCCAAAATGATCATCCCTCTAAAAGTGCCATAGGTTTGCTGTATTTTTAATGCTTTTATCCACTTATCAAAATTATTTTCTTTGACCCTTTCAAACTCAATTTATGTTTGACCAGAGCTCCCTCCTTAGGTTCATGAAATGTTGTCTGTAGGCTCCTGGCACAAGCTCATAGAATCATAGAGATGTACGGCACAGAAACAGACCGGTCCGACCTGTCCATGCCGACCAGATATCCCAACCCAATCTAGTCCCACCTGCCAGCACCCGGCCCATATCCCTCCAAACCCTTCCTATTCATATACCCATCCAAATGCCTCTAGCCTCCGACATTCCAGGGAAAACAGCCCCAGCCTGTTCTGCCTCTCCCTGTAGCTCAGATCCTCCAAGCCTGGCAACATCCTTGTAAACCTTTTCTGAACCCTTTCAAGTTTCACAATATCTTTCCGAAAGGAAGGAGACCAGAATTGCATGCAATATTCCAAAAGTGGCCTAACCAATGGCCTGTACAGCTGCAACATGACCTCCCAACTCCTGTACTCAATACTCTGACCATTAAAGGAAAGCATACCAAATGTCTTCTTCACTATCCTCTCTACGTGCAATTCCACTTTCAAGGAGAAATGCACCTGCACTCCAAGGTCTCCTTTTGTTCAGCAATACTCCCTAGGACCTGACCGTTCTGCCAATTCTCAGCCCATTGGCCCATCTGATCAAGATCTTGTTGTAATCTGAGGTAACCTTCTTTGCTGTCCACTATACCTCCAATTTTGGTGTCGTCTGCAAATTTACTAACTATATTTTCTACATTCACACCAAAATCATTTATATAAATGACGAAACGTAGTGGACCCAGCAGCGATCCTTGTGGCACTCCACTGGTCACAGGCTTCCAGTCTGAAAAACTATGCACTTAAGATGGCTTTCTTCACCTCCTCATACTCCACAGATACCTCCTCTGATAGTGATCTAAGTACCTCACTAGCTCTGCTTACCAATTTTGTTTGGATCAACAAAACCCACATGGTTACTGGCAACTTCATTTGTTTAGCCACTTTCTCAAATGAAATGAAAAAGGCTTCTACATCCTTCTCATCCAATTTAGGCAATGCTTGGATATATTTCACCAGATCCCCACCAGCCCTGTGGTTATGATGGGCTTACGCATCATCACTATCTCCCTCACTAAGCCTACGTTCTACCCTTTACCTCCATCCTTTTATATTGACTTTATGGGCAGCACAGTGGCTCAGTGGTTAGCACTGCTGCCTCACAGCGCCAGGGACCCGGGTTCGATTATGGCCTCAGGCGACTCTGTGTGGAGTTTGCACATTCTCCCCATGTCTACGTGGGTTTCCTCCGGTACTCCAGTTTCCTCCCACAGTCCAAATGGTGTGCAGGTCAGATGGATTGGCCATGCTAAATTGTCCTTAGTGTTAGTTGTATTAGTCAGGGGTAAATGTAGGGAAATGGGTCTGGGTGAGTTCCTCTTTGGAGAGTGGGTGTGGATTTATTGGGCTGAAGAGCCTGTTCCCACACTGTAGGAAGCCTAATTTAACTTAATCTAAGCTACTGAAGTTCAAACTCTCTTTCTCCCTTTTCCCTCTCTCTTTTGCCCCTTGCTCTCTCTCCTTTTCTCCCTTTTTCTGCTTTCCTCTTCTTTTGTTTTTGGTATTCCAAAGTGATTCTTCCTTTTTCTCTTTATTCTGCATCTAACTGTAATTCAAACTTTTTCAGTTCCTCTTCACGTTCAAGCTGCTTCATCTGCAATTAAATTCCAGCCACTTCCTAAGATTTTGATGGCACTTCCAGCAAATTTAAAAGCCGCGCTATTGCTGTAACTATCTCTCCTTTTCTCACAGATGAAGGCAACCTGAACTCCAGCCTGTCTGCCAATTCCAACAGCTTTGCCTTGCTCACTTTTTGTAAAACCCCCAAAGTCACTTCTTCCACCCTCCGAAAACTCTTAGTGACTGAAAAACCCATTACTACACAGAGCACTGTTTAAAGCAACCGAATCCAACACCTGGAAAAGAAGACACTAACGCCTACCACTCGCCTTTGATGCAACAATCGTAATTCCAAAGTGGAATTGTAGAATCCGTTCCCCCCAGGAGCTCCCAGTCTGTTATGGACCAGGCCAGAACCCCTCAAAATATTTTACGAAAGTAGCCGAGACCTTAACTTTTTTTTTATTTTAAAGGCAGAAGTGAAGCGTGTATTCCAGGTGTGAAGCAGCTGGTCAAACCACGCGGTCTTAAGCAGAACAACTTATTTATGCACTGCAGTTAAAACACAAACAAAAGAAAGTGGAATTTAGAGTAACTTAACTCCCGGATAACTGACCCAATACACTAACTACTACTAATGAACTGTTCCAATACAGCAACACCCCATAAACACACCCCTTGGCAAACACCGATTCTTACAGGCAGGAGAGAACAATATCCAAAGAGACTTCAGAAGAAGGTCAGATGAGTTCTTTACTGAAGCTTGCAATCCCTTGGACCAATCTCTTATTTTGTCACTAAAATAAACTAGGAGAAAATTAGAACTGGTCACTCCCCTTCTATTGTTAAACTGCACTCTTCCAAGACGCTTTGGCGTCTCTGCCTTTACGACCTCCCTTTAAAAAAAGACAAAATAACCTTTTTAAAGTGATAGCATCATCATAGGTCAATGACGAGGAGACACAGGTTCAAGGTAGTGGATTGGGGAGTGGGAGAGGTGGGGTTGGTTAGCAGAGTTTAAAAGACATGTGAGAGGGAGGCTTTTCACACAAAGGGTGGTGATTGTCTGGAATGCGCTGCCAGAAGGGGTGGTGAAAGCAGACACAGTAGTAGCATTCAAGAAGCACTTGGATGAATACAGAGGAACCTCGAGTATCCGAATATCAATTATCCAAAGAAGATCTCAAGGTCCCGATAGAAACAGTATGTCAAAGAGGTGTTTATAACACTGATCGGGTCTTTTGTTTACAATGATTAAAAACGAACTCTGCTTACTGAAATGCTCCCAAGAACAGTCCTGGGATTGATGGGAGCCCAGGCACCATCTCCAAATGACTGACTGCCCGCCCTCTCTCTCCCCACACTTTCCCTGGAGTTCTACACAGGTGTACCCTAAACACCCCCTTCCCAGATAATCTCTCCAACATTGTCCTGTACAGGGCAAAGGTGGAATGTGTGTGTGGTGTGATGGGTGTGGGGTGTGTGGGGTATTTTGAGACTCATCCCCCCCAAAGGCAGCAGCGGTCTTATTGTTGGTGTCCAGTCCAGCTGTCCCGGAGTCGGGGAGGAGCAGCGGAAGGTGGGAGGGCGCAAGCGGGGTTGTGGCGGGGGTTGTTTTGGTTGGGGGGGGGGCAAGGATGGGGACTCGCGCACTGTGTGCTGCTGCCTCGTCTCCTGACCAGAAACCTCACATACCAATTGCTCGCTGGATCAATCCCATTGAACTGATGGTGGGGCAGGTGCATGAGGGGTCGCTGTGAGAGGCTTAAGCAATGCTGCAGGTCACTTACACGCAAGTGTGTGTCTGCTTACAAACAAACCCTGAGACAGAGAGAGGGAGCAAGGAAAAGGAACCTTCAGAAAACTCCGAGCCCCAGAGGAGAGGCATTGAATCAATTATCTGAATGAAATAGCGCCCGCCCATCTCGTTCGGATAATCGAGGTTCTTCCGTCCATGAATATGAAGGGAATAGAGGGTAGGGTTTCTGGTTTGAGATCAGTAATTTGCTGAGTTTTATGTGGTTCGAATCACCCCCAGATCCCTGGTTCTAACACTGGGCTTAGTTAAGGAATGTGAAATGAAGAAGGCAGTAGACAGATATTTCAGGACAAAAGAATCAGTGTTTATTAAATACAAAAGGTAAATATAATACAAGAAATAAAGGCAAATACAAAGCCGCTATCAATTTTGCAGAGGACAGTGAATAAACACACTATTGAATCAAACACAGGCTAATCACCATTCGATGCTAAACAGCAGTTTCAATCACAGGTACTTTTTTTTTTATATTATTTACAGTGTGGAAATAGGCCCTTCGGCCCAACAAGTCCACACTGACCCGCCGAAGCGCAACCCACCCATACCCCTACATTTACCCCTTACCTAACACTACGGGTAATTTAGCATGGCCAATTCACCTGACCCTGCACATCTTTGGACTGTGGGAGCAAACCGGAGCACCCGGAGGAAACCCACGCAGACACAGGGAGAATGTGCAAACTCCACACAGTCAGTCGCCTGAGGCGGGAATTGAACCCGGGTCTCTGGCGCTGTGAGGCAGCAGTGCTAACTGCTGTGCCACCGTGCCGCCCACAAATTTCATCCAGTTGCTAATGTTCTTGCCACCGGTTCTCTTGGCTTGGAACAGGCCTGTGTCTGGAAGCGCTTGTTTGGGCAGCACTTGGTTGGCTTCCCCCCTCTCGGATGTCCTTTGCTGCAATTATGCTTTTGGTCTGTCTTCCTGATTCAGCTTCTCTGTTCGGCCTCTGGCTCTCTGTTCCAAAGCTGCTTGTTGTGCTGGTGCCTGTGGGGAAATTGTTTTTATTATTACAAAAATATACTTTATTCATAGAAATCTTTGGTACCTGTACCGTTAATGGAGCCATTCATATCTATACTCACTTTATTGACAGAGAACAAATTAAGTCTTTGATGTTCACAATTCTCTATACTAGTAGTCAACTTCTTGGCATTGAGCTGAGGGCCCAATTACTGAATGGACCCCCTGTTATTCTTCAGCAGGACCTTACATGGTGGTCTTTGCCCATCACCCCTTGGCGGCAGCTGCACTAGACTTTAGTGTGCCCCTCAGTACATAGTCCTGGGCCTTGGAATGTGCCAGTCTTGCAACACTTGGTCAAAGTCAACTGAAAAACCAACAAGGCAGACCAAAGAGCATTTTCACAGAGTTGATGGTCCTTCAGGTCCCAGGGAACGGACCATAGAGCTTTTACTGCATGAGCTTGATGTTGAAAAAGGCTCTACCTCTCCCAGAGCAGGTAGAGCAGGTCTAGCAGTTATACAGACTGTGCCCCCCATTATCCCCTCTCAAATCTGTGTTGCCATTGTGTTTCTACTGTTCCATTTGACGTCAGTTGTCTTCCTGATAGTTAAGAGTACGTGTAAATGGATTCTGATTGAACTTGAATGCCAAATTAACTGTCTGAATGAATATTGATTTGAAGTTGAATGTCTATAGGCCCCCTAATGTCTGGATTGGGGAAGCCCCAATGGTTCAAGTTAAGTGTCAGCCTAGAGTGTTAAGTCTGGTTATTCTTTTAGAGTCGAGGTGTGAATTGGATTTTCAGGCTGAATGATCGTTCCAGGCAGTTACTTCTGTCTGTGTATTTTCCCAGAGCCTAGCCCAGCTGCTTTTTTTAAACTTTTGGTCCAGTATTTCAGAATATGGGGACTTTTGCTCAATCCTACATAGAGGAATTCCAACCCTGTAAGTGAAGGCATTTTGTTCTTTCTTAGTGAAACTATGATTTGGAGATGCCGGTGTTGGACTGGGGTGTACAAAGTTAAAAATCACACAACGCCAAGTTATAGTCCAACAGGTTTAATTGGAAGCACTTAATGAAACTACGAGGAGAAAGTGAGGTCTGCAGATGCTGGAGATCAGAGCTGAAAATGTGTTGCTGGAAAAGCGCAGCAGGTCAGGCAGCATCCAAGGAGCAGGAGAATCGACGTTTCGGGCATAAGAAGGGCTTATGCCCGAAACGTCGATTCTCCTGTTCCCTGGATGCTGCCTGACCTGCTGCGCTTTTCCAGCAACACATTTTCAACCTTAATGAAACTATGTCACACAGGCTTGAGGCCTGTTCCTGTGTTGTATTGCTCTTTGTTCTTACAAGCACAATGAGAAAATTCAAAGACACTTTTAAGGCACAGAATGGTTAAAAGTAGATAGGCTGTTGTTTTTCTCCTCCTATATCCATATTTTGATCCTTTGCAAATTATAACCATAGTACCGTAGAAATGATGCAGCAATGGAAAGGGCATTCGACCCATCTTGCCTATGCTGATACAAATACGACCAGATGCTCCATTCTAACCCCTGCAAATGCAATATCTTTCAATCCTGAGGAAAGATTTAAACCCAGAATGTTGATTTTCTGTTCTCTTGGTATGTATTGCCTCCTGATGATTCTATCCAGCATTTTCTTTTTTTCTTGGTTTCAGATTTTCGGTAGTTGGGGCAGTTAGCTTTTTTTGTTCATTTTCTGTCCCAGGGAGGTCCTAAGTATACAGACCATGTTTTGGCATTTCAATATGTCTAAAAAGTTAGAGGTGCAGCTAGAATATTGTGTGCAGTTCTCGAATCCACATCATAGGAGGGATGTGATTACACTGAAGGGGTTGCAGAGGAGGTTTATCTGGATGTTGCCTGAGCTGGAGAGTTTTGGTTATGAAGAGAGATTGAATAGACTAGGGGTTGTTTAAGTTGGAGTAGACTCAACTGAGGACGGACATAATTTGGATGATTAAACTTGAGGAAAGACAGGAAGAAACATTCCCTCTTGGTGGAGGAAATAATGATCAGGGTCCTAGATTTCAGATAAGGGGGAGGAGGTTTAGAGGATTTACGAGGAAACGATTTCACCCAGAGGATGATAGGAATCTAGAACTGACTGCCTGTAAGGACGGGTGATTCAGAAACTGCCATAACATTTAAGAAGTACAGAACAACCTTGATTATCCAAATGAGACAGGCAGGGAGTATTTTGTGAGGATAATTGTTCAGATAACGTTTTTATGGGACTTTGAGATCTTGTTTGGATAATCTGAAATTCAGGTAATTGACATTCGGATAAGCGAGGTTGTTCTGTATATATTTTTGGGCTCTGTACCTAAAGAAGGATGTGCCATCCTGGAGGGAGTCCACAGCAGGTTTACAAGAATAATCCCATGGAATGAAGGGCCCGTCACATAAGGAGTGGTTGGGGACTCTGGGTTTGTGTTTAGTCAAGTTTAGAAGGATGACAGTGAACCTTGTTGACACTTACTGAATACTGAGAGGCCGGGATAGATTGGCCATGGAGAAGATGTTTCTTACTAGTGGGAGAGGTTAGGCCCTGAAGGAACAGCCTCTGTTTAGACCTGACCTGAGGAGGAATTTCTTCAACCAGAAGACAGTGAATCTCTGGAACTCGTTGCCAAGGCTGTCGAGGCCAAGTCATTGAGCATATTCAAGACAAAGATAGATAGATTCTTGATTAGTTAGGAGTTTAAAGGTTACAGGCAGAAAACAGGAAAATGGGGTTGAGAAATCGATCAGACATGATCAAATGTCAGAGCAAACTTGACATTGACAGTCGAATGACCGAGTCTGTTCCTGTATCTTATGGTCTTATCTAATTTTCTGCAAGTCAAAGATATGGCAGTGGGTATCAGCATGGCTCCATTTATACCTGCGTCTTTTTGGAGAATGTGTAACATTCCTTATTCAAGTCCTAATTGGGGCCCATGCTGCAAGATTTTTCCCCAAAATATCAATGTCATTTTTGATGCTACTTCCAACTTTCAGCCGGAACTCGGGGGAAAAAAATGTCAGTTTTGCTTCCAAATTCCATCCCTTCACCTGGTGCATCTCTTCCCTTCCTTGACTTCACTGTTTCAATTTTTGAGAATAAACTGTCTACAAATATCCGTTACAAACCCACCAATTCCCACTGTACTTCAACCAAATCTCCTCGCACCTGACATGCACAGCATGAATTCCATTCCATTCTCCCAGTTTCTTTTATTTTAGATTACTTACAGAGTGGAAACAGGCCCTTCAGCCCAACAAGTTCACACCAACCTTCTGAAGAGCAACCCACACAGACCCATTCCCCTACATTTACCCCTTCACCTAACACTACGGGCCAATCCACCTACTAACCTGCATATCTTTGGACTGTGGGAGGAAACTGGAGCACCCAGAGGAAACCCACGCAGACACGGGGAGAATGTGCAAATTCCACACAGACAGTTGCCTGAGGCAGGAATTGAACACGGGTCTCTGGCGCTGTGAGGCAGCAGTGCTAACCACTGTGCCACCATACCACCCCATGTCTCCATGGTAATTATTACGATGATGCCATTTACCCCAGGCTGCATCCAACATGATCTCCTTTCTCCTCGAACAATGGTATCCCCTTATTGTGATTGACAGGGCCTTCAGATGTATCCGATGAATTTCCCTTGCTTCCCCTTCCTCTCCTTCCCCTCCTTCCCAAAACAATGACAGAGTTCTGCTTGCCCTTATTTTCCACTCCACTAGGCATTTGAAAGTTCATTCTCCATCTTTTCCAAACAGCTTTTATACTTTAAAAAGTCCTGGAGAACTACAGTGCCCACTCTTAACTTTTGCGATACTGCAATTACAATTTCAAATCATTCCTTCCCAAAGTGGCTAATGTTGCCCAAATCTACATCCCTATTGCAAAATAATTCCAAAATACAAAGAGTATCAAACTGAAATTTAGCCTATCAACTTCAAGGTTTCCTTGATTGAAAGGAAGAGTGATTTTATTATTTGCTAAACCTGAGGAAAATGAATACAGATGTGATGTTAAGCATCATACAGACATGAAGTTAAAAAGGTCCACAACCAGAAAAAGATGACAGGAGTACATGGTTCTGAGTCCTTATCGTGTCCTTGAGATATACGTTTTTTTTTTAAAATGAGATCATGGTTGTGTAGTTGCTGTCTTGAATCATCAGTATCCATGAGTAGTTTTAGTTGTCCTTTGAGTTCTCAGTCTTCTGATGTTTCTTTTTAATCTGTCTTGTTGAATGGTTTTGCTTCTTGAGGGATGGCTGGAGAAATTTCCTCTTTCTTCAGTTCGACAATCACAAAGTATTCATCATCTTTGCTCTGCTAAAAGCAACTGCTTGAAATAAAAGCCAGTTTCAATATTTCCCTGTCTGAGATCATTGCTTCCAAGCTTGATAATTGGAAGTATGTTTTCCATCTCCAATATCTTAAAATGCATGGCCTCTAGCCAACCACTTTCTCCAGGCAAGTCATCTGTCTCCATTGTTTTGATATCGGGGGAAGGCCCACTGCTGACTTCATGACTCTCTGGCACATGGCTTGGCAGGGCTTCCTGAAGAAAGCAGTGCAAGCGTCTCAGCCAGAAGACACCCCAATAAGGCTCTGCGCATGAAAACAAAAGATGTGTCTAGAGTGGATCTGTATTGCAGAACAGCGAAAACCAAGATTAAAACAAAGATATGACATGTGGAATAAAAGGTTATCTACCCCTTTACACTGGGAATAGCAAGCTGACCAGGCCCATAAAGAGCTGTGCCAGTCTGACATCAGAACACTGGAGCCTTAGCTTTCCAGAGGACACCCTCAATGATAGTTATATTCAATAATATTTATTCATGTTCACTCCCCTGAGTGTAAACCTGATCTTAAGTCAGTTAATGTACATTTGCCTGAGTATAGACTTGATCTTACTATAAGAGTACAACATGTATTATAATAGGAGAAAGTTGGACTGCAGATGCTGGAGAGTCAGAGTCAAAAAGTGTGGAGCTGGAAAAGAACAGCAGGTCAGTGAGCAACTGAGAAGGAGGACAGTCAATGTTTTGAGTGTAAGCCCTTCAACAGGAATGAATTATAATGTACATCTGCTATACTTGTCCTTTAAATGATAAGGGGTCATGGGTTTGGAAAGTGCTGTTGAAAGAGCTTTGATGAGTTGTTGCATCTTGGAGATGATACACATTGTTGCCTCTGTGCATCTATGATGAAGGGAGTGAATATTGAATATTGAATGACTTGTCCTGGATGGTGTTGAGTTCCTGGTGTGATTTTGGAACTGAATCATCCAGGTAGGTAGAGAGTATTCACACACTGATATGTCAGAGCTGCATGGCTTACATTTGTTGCAGGTGAAAGTCACAGCTGAGAAGCAGGAGAATGCTGCTGTTAGGATATGTCTGCAAACAGAATCCCAAAACCATGGATTGGAAGAGTCCTGTTCCAATTCATTCACGTTTACATTTTGTTTTTTAAATCTAAGACAATGAGGGCACTGGAAACTGCTACACTATAAAGGTATCTGGACAGAGACCAGAACAGTTAGAAACATCACGTGCATTCATTGAATGACTCAATCAATGAGGAGTTGCGCAGTCCACAGCCTGCTGAATGCTTCACAGTTTGTCAATGCAAAGGGATCTTATCACATGGCTTGAAGATTAGGATCATAGTAGCAGTAGATATAAATGTGACAATGAGGAATTAGGTACTGAAAGAACAATGCAACAAGGATGCCCAACAATAGTCCAAGGTGTGTGGCTTCATGACTTTTTTTTAAAAGTCAGAGAAATGGGAGTACAGGTCAGTTATTTAGCTCACTGAGGCTGGTCATTCATTCATGGTTGACCTGTAACCACATTTCATATATTCAGTTTTGTCCATTTACTTCAATATCACCTTTGGATCACAGAGATATATCAATCTCACTTCTAAACTTAATGGTTCCAGCATTTTAAAAAAAATTAAGAGAATACCAGCCTTTGTTGAAGAATTGTTTCCTAATTTTTGTCCTAATAGCTCTAGTACTACTTTTATGACTGTGTCTCCTGGTCCAAGACTCCCCAACTGGCAGAAGTCGTTTCTTCTAATCTAACCTATCTATTCCCTTTTGTATGTTAAACTTCAGGGAAATCATCTCTTAACATTTTAAACTCTGAGCAACATACCATTAGTTTGTTTAATCTCTTCTTACGGCTTTACTCCAAGTCCAGGTAACTTCTAGTCAGTATGCAATACACATGCCTCAAAATCAATATACCTTCCTATGGTGTGGTGATCAGATCTACTCAATGCTTCATGTGAGATTAACCAAGTCTTTGCGTAGCTGAAACATGAATTCTATCTCTTGTATTCTTCTGTTTCTGGGCCTGTTTCCACAGTGTAGGGAATCTAATCCAATCATATCACTCATACTTTAGGGGCGGTACGGTGACACAGTGGTTAGCACTGCTGCCTCACAGCACCAGAGACCCGGGTTCAGTTCCTGCCTCAGGCAACTGTCTTTGTGGAGTTTGTACATTCTCCCCCTGTCTGCGTGGGTTTCCTCCGAGTGCCCCGGTTTCCTCCCACAGTCCAAAAATGTGCAGGTAAGGTGAATTGGCCATGCTAAATTGCTCATAGTGTTAGGTGAAGGGGTAAATGTAGAAGAAAGGGTCTGGGTGGGTTGCACTTTAGAAGGTCGGTGTGGACTTGTTGGACCGAAGGGCCTGTTTCTACACTGTAAGTAATCTAATCTAATCTATTCTAATTCTCTTGATACGAACACCAGAGTCCCGTTAATTTTTTGATAGTTTCAGTTCTTGTCATTTTATAATGTGAATTATCAAGTCTCTTTGGATGTCCACAGTTTGCAACTTTTCACCAGTTAGAAAGTCCCGTGTTTTACCTTATCAACACTGTTTGTCTTATTGTCATCAACAAACTTGCCGTTACGTTGCTATGTGCTGTCCTGGAAAAAGTTTAAAAACACAGAAAACAAAGGAGCAATAAGGGAAACAAAAGTCTCTGGAGAATGCTACTCCAATGTTCAACCACCTCAGAAGATAATATATGCTGGCTGATGACCTACGTTCCTTCAATATGATCACAGCGGGTCAGGTAGCATTATGGAGAGGGAGAGCAAGCTAATGTTTCATGTCCAGATGACTCTTCATCAGACCTTCACGTCAGGTCTGATGAAGAGTCAACTGGACTCAACATTAGCTTGCTGTCTCTCCATAGACGCTAGGAGAAAGTGAGGACTGCAGATGCTGGAGATCAGAGTCAAGAGTGTGGTGCTGGAAAAGCACAGTAGGTCAGGCAACATCCGAGGAGCAGGAGAATCAATGTTTCGGGCATAAGCCCTTCATCAGGAATGAATGCCAGTTTGCGAATCGTTTCAGAACATCTCTGGGACACCCACATCAACCAGTCCATTCCTGATGAAGGGCTTTTGCCGGAAACGTCGATTTTCCTGCTCCTCGGATGCTGCCTGACCTGCTGTGCTTTTCCAGCACCACTCTGACCTAAACTCTGATTTCCAGCATCTGCAGTCCTCACTTTTGCTGACCCGCACCAACCAACTCCACTGCACCGTGGCTGAACACTTAACTCCCCCTCTCACTCCACCAAGGACATGCAGGTCCTGGGCCGCCTCCATCGCCAAACCCTAATCACTCGACGCCTGGACGAGGAATGCCTCATCTTCAGCCTTGGGACCCTGCAACCCCAAGGGATCTCGATGTGGATTTCACCAATTTCTTCATTTCCCCTACCCCACCCCCTGCCAGATCCAACCCTCCAACTCGGCACCACCCTCTTGAACTGTCCAACCTGTCCATCTTCCTTCCCACCCATCCGCTCTACCCTCCCCTCCACCTATCAATTCCACCCCTTATCTACCTATCACATTCCCAGCTACTTTCCCCCAGCCCCACCCCACTCCCACTTATCTCTCAGTCACTGGCCCACAAACCTCATTCCTGATGGAGGGCTTATGCCCGAAATGTCGATTCTCCTGCTCCTCAGATGTTGCCTGACCTGCTGTGCTTTTCCAGCACCACACTCTTGACTCTCCACAGATGCTGTCTGACTTGCTGTGATTTCCGGCATTTATTGTTTTCAGTACTGATTCCAGCATCTGTAGTAATTTGTTGCTTCAATATGATGTCACCTCTTCCCTCTGGATGGTTTGCAAAGAATTAATACACATTATAGGAGGTGACAGTGCATGCCACAGCTCTCTTTAACCGAGAATCTGAAATCTAGTTTGCACTTTAGTTAAAGCCCATGTTTAACTCTGTTAGAGGAACACTTACATTCCTTTGATCGGTTAACCTGAAATAATTGGAGACTGCAGTTTGGCCCTTTTAATTTATACACCATTATGTTTACTATTCATTTAGTTAGCACAATGTTTCTCCTTTTGTGGTAATTATTTCTTTTTGACATGAATTTCACTGGACACTGGGAAAATAAAATGTTCAGAGACCCATGTAACTGAAAACAAACTTTGATTAGATAGATTAGATTACTTAGATTAGATTACTTACAGTGTGGAAACAGGCCCTTCGGCCCAACAAGTCCACACCGCCCCGCCGAAGCGCCACCCACCCATACCCCTACATTTACCCCTTACGTAACACTACGGGCAATTTAGCATGGCCAATTCACCTGACCTGCACATCTTTGGACTGTGGGAGGAAACCGGAGCACCCGGAGGAAACCCACGCAGACACGGGGAGAACGTGCAAACTCCACACAGTCAGTCGCCTGAGGCGGGAATTGAACCCGGATCTCAGGCGCTGCGAGGCAGCAGTGCTAACCACTGTGCCACCGTGCCGCCCACTTTGTTATATATGTTTAAATTATTTTTATAAACTTTTAATTTCTGTTAAGTGTCAATTGCACCTTATTTAAAGTTGAGTGTATTATGCTGGCACTGATAATATCTATCCCTAAGATGGGATTTGAATTGTCTTTCATTGAAGTCAGCCATATTTATGTTTTTTTTTAAACCAACTGGTGTGCCTCATTTTACCGTCCACGTACTTTGTCACATGTACTGCTCACCTCAGCATTTAATTTGTGCATTCTCTTCAAAATACTTATTATTAAATCAGAGTAATGACTCAAATTTCTTTTCAACTGCTTATGTTAGTTGTCTAGGTGATTACGGATTGCCATGTTGTGCTCGCCTCTTTGCAAGCTCTATCTTACCAGCTGTTTATGTTTCTGCTTCCACAAAAGCAAACAAGAGCATGTAGCATAATCCAGCATTAAAGGATTAATTACATATGAAGACTTTTTTTTAAATTTTGAACACTTGTGGCAATTTTTATCATATTACCTTAACAGCAGATCTGTTTATTTTGAAACTTCCCTCCCAATCGCTTTCCAGCCTCTTTGTTTGCATTCCTGTTGTGCCAGATGCTTTTTATGTTTGGAGGGGAAATAGCAGCTGGCAATCTGCATGTTACTTTCCTCTCCCTGACTCCCTCAAGTGGGAGACACAGCTCCTTATCACTCGGTAACTTCGCTTTCTGCAGTGGTCTGTTCTCTGTTCCACAGTGATATTACTGAGTACACAGTTGTCTTCAGTTCCCCAATCCAACTCAGCTGTTTACATGATTCCTAATTGGTAATGGCAATTAATTGTCATTTTTGTTTCCTGAAAGGACATACTTCAATATGGCAATAGGAAATAATAAAAAGGGAGGTGCGGTTAATCAATTTGCTGAGCACCTCAAATCCAAAACAACATTTAGTCAAATTCGAAATAGCAATGACATTGAAAGTCGGGGTGAAATGCTTGGAATCCCTTTGGTCAATGATGTGTGAACATAGAACATAGAAAAGTACAGCACAGAACAGGCCCTTCGGCCCATGATGTTGTACTGAGGATTAATCCTAATCTAAAATAGAATAACCTATCCCATGCTCCCCTCAATTCACTGCTGTCCATGTGCATGTCCAGCAGTCGCTTAAATGTCCCGAATTACTCAGCTTCCACCACCACCACTGGCAACGCATTCCATGCATTCACAACTCTGCGTAAAGAACTTACCTCTGATGTCTCCTCTATACCTTCCTCCTAACACCTTAAAACTATGCCCCTCCTCCCAGTCAATCCTGCCCTGGGGTAAAGTCTCTGGCTGTTGACTCTATCCATGCCTCTCATTACCTTGTATATCTCAATCAGGTCTCCTCTCTTCCTCCTTCTCTCCAGAGAGAAAAGTCTGAGCTTAGTCAACCTTTCTTCATAAGGCAAGCCCTCCAGTCCAGGCAGCATCCTGGTAAACCTTCTTTGCACCCTCTCCAAAGCCTTCGCATCTTTCCTATAATAGGGTGACCAGAACTGGACACAATATTTCAGTGTGGTCTCACCAGGGTCTTGTAGAGCTACAGCAAAATCTTGCAACTCTTAAACTCTATCCTCCTGTTAATGAAAGCCAAAACACCATATATCTTCTTAACAATCCTATCCACTCAGATGGCAACTTTGAGGGATCTATGCACTTGCACACCCAGATCCCTGTGTTCCTCCACATTGCCAAGAATCCTGTCTTTAATCCTATATTCAGCATTCGAGTTTGACCTTCCAAATGCATCACTTCGCATTTATCCAGGTTGAACTCAATCTGTCATTTCTCAACCCAGCTCTGCGTCCTGTCTTTGTTGCGCTGCAGCCTGCAATAGCCCTTGATACTATCAACGGCACCTCCAACCTTTGTGTCATCGGCAAATTTACTAACCCACCCTTCAACCACCTCATCCAAATCATATATAAAAACTACAAAAAGCAGAGGCCCAAGAACAGAGTCCTGTGGGACCCCACTCAACACTGACCTCCAGGCAGAATACAACCACTCTCTGCCTTCTGACAGCCAACCAATTCTGAGTCCAAATAGCCAAATCTCCCAGTATCCCATACATCCTGACTTCATGAATGAGGAATCTTATCAAATGCCTTGCTGAAGTCCACATACACCATATCCACTGCTCAACCATCGCCGACCTGTCTCGACACCTCCTCAAAAAACTCAATAAGATTTGTGAGGCAATGACCTGCCCCTCACAAAGCCATGCTGATCTCTTTTAATCATGCTATGCTTTTCCAACTAGTCATAAATCCTATGTCTCAGAATTCTTTCCAAAACCTTGCTGCCCATAGACGTAAGACTGGTCTGTAATTGCCAGAGATTTCCCTATTGCCCTTCTTGAAAAGAGGAACAACATTCGCCCCCCTCCAATCCTTGGGTACGACTCCCATGGAGAGTGAGGAAGCAAATATCCTCACCAGCGGCTTAGCAACCTCCTTGCTCGCTTTCCGGTGCAGTCTAGGATAAATCTGGTCTGGCCCTGGGGACTTATCAATCTTAATGTTTTCCAAAATTTCTAGCACATCAACTTCATCAGTCTTGATCTGGTTAAGCCTGTTTCTCTGCTCCTCAAAGTTCTCATTCACAACATGGTCCCTTTCCTTCGTGAAAACCAAAGCAAAAAGCTCATTTATGGCTTCCCCTATCTGCTCAGACTCCATGCGCAAGCAGCCTATGCTATCCCTGACTGGCCCTACTTTTTCCCTGATCATTCTCTTAATCCTCATGTATGAGTAAAATGCCTTTGGGTTCTCTCTAATCCTTCCCATCAAGCCTTTTTCATGCCTCCTCCCGGCTTTCCTCAGTCCATTTCTGAGCTCCTTTCTAGTAAGCCTGTAATCCTCCAAAGCTTTGCTAGATCCTTGCTTCCTCCACCTTCCTCCACCTGCCTTCTTCCTTTTGACAAGAAGCTCCTCTGTTCCCGTCATCCAAGGCTCCTTAATCTTACCCCTTGCCTGTCTCATAGGAACAGATTTATGCAAGACTCGCAAGAACTGCTCCTTAAACAGTTTCCACATGTCTATTGTGCCCTATCTGTGGAACAATTGCTCCCAATCTTTACTTCCCAACTCCTGTCTGATAGCGTCATAATTTTCTTTTCCCCAATTAAGTATCTTCCCATGGTAACTGCTCCTTTCTCTTTCCAAGGCTATGGTAAATGTGAGGCAGTTGGGGTCACTGTCACCAAAGTGTTCTCCCACCGTGAGTTCTGACACTGTCCTGGCTCATTGCCGAGCATCAAATCCAAAATAGCCTCTCCCCTCATCAGGCTGTCTACATACTCAGTGAGGAAACCCTCCTGAACACACCTGACAAAAACGGCCCCATCCAAACCATCTGCACTAAGGAGGCTCCAGTCAATATTGAGAAAGTTGAAGTCACCCATAGCAACAACCGTACTACATCTGGATATTTCCAAAATCAGCCGGCCTGTGAGTTCTTCAATCTCCCTACTGCTATTACAGGATCTGTAGAAAGACCCCAATAAGGTGGCTACTCCCTTGCCAGAACATCATAATCCCAAGTACTGATCCATGCTCTGAGTTTATCACTCTTACTTCTGACACTCCTTGTGTTAAAGCAGACACACTTTAACCGAACCCTTTGTTTCATCACATGAAAAAAGCCTTCCTAATGATAGATTCACTATATCCTGTCACTGCCCCATCTACAACTACCCCCGCTCAGATATGTAGCTCTGGTTCCCACGCCCCCTGCCAGACTAGTTTACACCCTCCTGAGTCACACGAGCAAATCTCCTACCCAGGATGCCCACTTAAAAAAAACAATCACTTTTCTTCCCGGCAGTCCTCGCCGCTCTGTAATAAAAAAAAATGGAGGCCCGACTCCGGAGGTAAGTCCCTTCTATGTGTAAATGTTTTTCACCACCTATGAATTCAAGCCTGCATGCTATACTTGCTGCATGAGGGCATGAATTGCATGATTATGTGAGGAGTTGCAAAATAATATGAACACTGTGAGATCATCTCCAAATTATAATGGAAGAAGGGTCATTGATAAAGCAACTGAAGATGGTTGGTTATGGGGTTGTGCCCTCAAGTATGCCTGAGGGCTAAGATGATTGGGCTCCAACAGCTGACAACCACAAACATTTGTCTTTGTGTTAATAGAGATTCCCATTAATGGAGAGATTTCCATATGACTTCCATTGATTTCAATTTTACCACAACTTCTTTTGTTTAATGCTGCCCTGATATGATTCACACCTCAGCTTTGGTCTCATAACTAGGTTTTCCCCACCCTTTGAACTGTCAGCTATTCAAAAAGGACAGTAATTGTCAATTTATTTACTTTTTAAAAAGTGTAACAATCCTTCAGCAAGGGTCACTGGACTCAAAATCTTAACTCTGTTTTTCTGTCAGCAGATGCAGCCAGACATGCTGAGTTTCTCCAGCACTTTCTATTTTTGTTTCAGTAATCCTTCAATACTCCTTAACATTTAAAGCAGTTCTTTTCCCATTTCAATTCACAATTAAAAGTATAGAAAATAAGAAGATAGAGTGTCACAGTGTCTTTGGGCTGATAGGCTAAGGAGATACTAAAAGTATTCTGTATGCAGTGGTGGCCCAAGGCTAAATCTGGGACCAGGAGGAAAACCCCTTCACAGAAATGAAGAAGCTTCCACTTTTTGGATATTCTTCGATCACCTTGTCACCTGCTACTCATCAGAACTTATGTAGATGATTACTGAACCACTTAAAAGCAAGTTCCAGTGAACATTGCTGACATTATAATCAGAGCAGTATGATCATTCCCTCATTATTGCTCAATTCTAATCAACAGAAGTGACCAAAATTACACCCTGTTTGCACTTAGCAGAGAAAGCTGTTGGGAGTCGGATTCCAACTCCTATAGCTCAGAAACAAGAATGATCTTACTATAGCAAAAACTCACTTCACAAATCACCTGAAGCTAAAACTTCTAAAATACGACTGGTCAGTTGACACAGCTTAACAGTGAATGTGAACATAATCCAATGTTGAAGATTTTCTGTTCTGATGCTGTTACTGGATGCCATTCATCTGTAAGCTTACAATAGAAATGGACATTAGTATTACACTTAATAACGTTACAACCTTGTGGGTATCTGTAAACACAAATTACTTAATATTTTTGTAACTTTTTTTGTAACTTCAGCTTTTATGCAAATCAGAGCTGCCAAATTAAAAACCTAGCATGCAAATCAAAGTTGGTAGAAACTATCAAGTTATATAACAAATCTAGCTGAGATTACCATACAGAGTTAGTAGGCAGTAAGTCCTACCTGTATGATCCCAGTTTAATTACACAATCTTTCTATGCAGAATTCCAGTCTCTCTCCTTCAAAGACTAACTGCCAACTCTCCATGGGTCGCACCTTCCACATATATAGAATTCTACCAATACAAGCTTCCCCGTTTAGCGCTTGTTTTAGGATCAGATTGATTGCGCTGGCATGGATTGACAAGACGTGCCTTTGCTTCCACATAGAATAGGTGATTCTGGGCATTCAATCCATCAGAGTGAAAGAAAGAGTGGCAGCAAACCTAAAAGTGCTTTCCAGTCCCTCCGAGTCCACTGATCTGACTCAGCTTGCTGACCACCGCTTTGCTTCTGTTTCTTCCTCTTGTATGCGGAAGTGATCGCCTTGTGGTATTATCACTGGGCTGTTAATCTAGAGACCCAGATAATGTTCTGGGGACCTGGGTTCGAATTCTGCCACAATAGGTGGTGGGATTTGAATTCAGTGAAAAACAAATCTGGAAATAATCTAATGTCCTTTTAGGAAGGAAACTGCCTTGTCTGGTCTACATGTGACTCCAGATCCACAAAAATGTGGTTAACCCTTGGCTACCCTCTGCATAATTAAGGATGGGCAATAAATGCTGGCCTAGCCAGTGATGTCCTCATCCTGTGAATGAATAAAAACAAATCACATTGCTTCTGCAATGTAACTGCTGCCTTGTTAGTATTGCTTCCAAGTGTATTATAATTGTTACAAATGTGATACAAATTCATAAAATCCTTGGAAGATGTTTATACCCGAAACATTGATTCTTGTGCTCCTTGGATGCTGCCTGACCTGCTGTGCTTTTCCGGCGCCACACTTTTCGACTCAAAATCCTTTTCAAATATTTCTAATAAGTAAGTAAAGATTTCCAAAATATTTTAAAGTAATTACATATTTCAGCCTCCCATTCATTGAATCATATAACACAGAAAAGGTCCATGAAGTCCACACTAATTCAACTTTCCAATGGTTGGTTCATAGCCTTGAATGCCAATAACATGTCAAGTGTTCGCCATGTACGTTTTAGGGGCTGAGAGTCTTCCGGCCTCTACTGCCCTCCCTGACAGTGCATTCCAAATTTCCACCACTCTCTGGTGGAAAAGAAAATCCTCAAATCCACCCAAACCTCCTGTCCTTCAATTTAAAATTATTCTCCTTCATTATTGACCCTTCAACTTAGGGGAACAGCCTCTTAATCTTACACCCCTTAATCAGGTAACACCTTAACCTCTCTGCTACTAACAATATAATCCAAGTATATCCAACTTTTCTTGCAGATAAAATACTCCATTCCAGGCAACATCCTGGGGAATTTTCTCTGCATCCCTCCAGTGTAATCACAATAATCGTGCAGTGTGGCAATCAGAACTGCACACGATGTGGCCTGACCAATGTTCTGCACAATCCAATATAACCTCCCTGCTCCTATAATCGGTGTCATGACTGATAAAGGGTTAATTTCCTCATTAACTGCCCTGCTGCCTTAAGGGATCTGTGGACAAACAATCTCTCTGTGCTTCCTATTGTCCTGCCATTCATTGAGTACTCCCTCATCTGTTATTTCTTCCAATGTTCGTACCTCACACTTAGAAGGGTTAAATTCCATCTGCCGCTGATCTGACCAACCTGCCTATAACTTCCTGTAACCTCAGATCTTAATCTTCATTATGAACCATTCGGCCAATGTTATCTGCAGATTTACTTAGCATGCTGTCTCATCTATGTTGATGCAGACAGAAACAATAAGGAATCCAGCACTGATCCCTGTGGTGTGCTACTGGACACTGACCACCAGTAACACAAATAGCTTTCTACAACTACACTGTACCATCTACCATTCAGTCAATTTTGGATCTAACTTCACAAGTTAGCTATGATCCCAAATCAAATAGGCATTTCTTTGAGCACACTTCTGAATAACTGTCTGTTTTATATTGTGTGAGAGATATATTCCAGAACATAACTGCCTTATAAAGTTTAGCAATCATGATGGTAAATAAGAATTCTGATCATTTCAATGAGAAGTCCTTTCAGATGCTGATCAATCTGCTGTGTATTTCAAACTTTAGATTAGATCAGATTACTTACAGTGTGGAAACAGGCCCTTCAGCCCAACAAGTCCACACCGACCCGCCGAAGAGCAACCCACCCAGACCCATTCCCCTACATTTACCGCTTCACCTAACACTACGGGTATTTTAGCCTGGCCAATTCACCTAACCTGCACATCTTTGGACTGTGGGAGGAAACCGGAGCACCCAGAGGAAACCCACGCAGACACTGGGAAGAATGTGCAAACTCCACACAGACAGTTGCCCAAGACAGGAATTGAACCCGTGTCTCTGGCGCTGTGAGGCAGCAGTGCTAACCACTGTGCCACCGTGCCACCCGATTTAGATTTATGAAATTTTCTATTATTTTTGTGTTTTGTTTCACTTGCAATTAATTTGACTCAGTCTTCTGTTCTAATAGGACTACAGAGTCAATATATTCCTGAGACAGAAATGGAATGATCCTCGACTTAAACTGCCAACAGATTTTAAAGGTTCGGATACACTGACCGTGGATCCCAAAATGTTCAAATGTTTGTGGAAACCAGATTTGTTTTTTGCAAATGAAAAGAATGCAAATTTTCATGATGTAACGCAAGATAACATCCTTCTCTTTATATTCCGCAATGGTGATGTACTGCTGAGCATGAGGTATGAGAAAACTGACTACTACACAAGAAGCTTTTACTGAAAACACTCAATATTGATTACTGAGAAAACCGAATGATGTTTTCCTTTTTTTGTCATAATTCAGGTTGTCAATAACTCTTTCATGCCCACTTGATTTGACGCTATTTCCCATGGATACGCAACACTGCAAGATTCAACTGGAAAGCTGTATGTTTCTTGGACATTTACTGTAAGATAGATGTATGAGTGTTTTTGACTTGCAGACAGTTGCTGTTTACATATAGCTAGTTAACCTAACTTTTTAATGTGATGTCTCATTTAAAAACTAATAGTCTTTGTCATTCTGATAAAGGAACATTTCAGCCAGAAGGGTTCATTTTTATTCTTGCTGTGGGCAGTGAACTGGTAACATTGAATTGACAATCTTCATTGGTGTATAACTGTTGGCTAAGTGTGAGGTGATTCACTTTGGTAAGAGTAACAAAAAGATGGGATACTGGGCTAATGGTCGGATACTTGGTAGTGTGGATGACAGAGGGATCTTGGTGTCCATGTACACAGATCTTTGAAAGTTGCCGCCCAAGTAAATAGTGCGGTGAAGAAGGCATATGGCGGGCTTTTATTGGTAGAGGAATTGAGTTCCGGAGTCCTGAGGTCATGTTGCAGTTGTATAAGACTCTGGTGCGGCCACATCTGGAGTATTGTGTGCAGTTTTGGTCGCCATACTATAGGAAGGATGTGGAGGCACTGCAACAGGTACAGAGGAGGCTTACCAGGATGTTGCCTGGTATGGTAGGAAGATCATATATGAGGAAAGGCTGAGACACTTGGGGCTGTTTTCATTGGAGAAAAGAAGGTTTAGGGGTGACTTGATAGAGATGTACAAGATGATTAGGGGTTTAGATAGGGTTGACAGTGAGAATCTTTTTCCACGTATGGAGTCAGCTATTACAAGGGGGCATAGCTTTAAATTAAGGGGGGGTAGGTATAGGACAGATGTTAGGGGTAGGTTCTTTACTCAGCGAGTCGTGAGTTCATGGAATGCCCTGCCAGTAGCAGTGGTGGACTGTCCCTCTTTATGGGCATTTAAACGGGCATTGGATAGGCATATGGAGGATAGTGGGCTAGTGTAGGTTAGGTGGGCTTGGATCGGCGCAACATCGAGGGCCGAAGGGCCTGTACTGTGCTGTATTGTTCTATGTTCTATGTTCTATGTGATCTGTACATTCATGTGAAAAGAAGCCCATAATCACATTGAGTTCCTACACTGATCACAGTTTAGTCACCCCACTAGTGAAGATTTGTAGGTGGATGCCAGATGAGGACTGAATTATGTTTGAATGTGATAATGATTTCAGAAGTTATCATGTAGACTGAAGCATCAGGAAAAGTAACTCAGGCAAGGTACCCTGCAAACTTTATCTGTTTTGTTAAAGGGGGAACATTTGGGAGAATCTTCTTTGTTTTAATTGTACTTTTGTATGGAACTCTATTCTATAAATAAGAGAGAGTTTGAGCACAAAGAAAGTACAAGTTTATCATGGCATTGCTGCTGATCTGGTGGGTGTGAGACTTCCAAATGCAGTTGATATAGTGCTGCACAAGTGTGGATGCAAAATTGGTTAAGTAAAAGGAAACCATATTGCTTAAAGGATGTTTTTCAAACTGGAGGAAATTTTTGCAGTTGATGTCTCCAGAGGTTGGTGTTAGAACTCCTGATCTTCTTGAAATATATCATGTCGACCTTGATATAAAGGGCGCAATTTCAAAATTTGCAAATGACATGTAAGTTGAAGGCATTGCACACTTTGAGCAGGATGGTGCAGAACTTCAGAGGATGGAGTCAAGCTGATGAAATGAGCAGCAAATGAAAGAACAAAGAAGACAAAGAAAATTCCAGCACAGGAACAGGCCCTATGGCCCTCCAAGCCTACACCGATCCAGATCCTCTATCTAAGCCTGTCGCCTATATTCCGAGGATCTATATCTCTTTGCTTGTTGCCCTTTCATTGATCTATCTAGATACATCTGAAATGACGCTATCTTGCCAGTCTCTACCAACTCCACTGACAACGTATTCCAGGCACCCATCACCCTCTGCATGAAGATATTTCCATGCATATCTCCCTAAACGTCTCCCCTTTCTCCTTGAAATCGTGACCCTGAGTAATTGAGTCCCCCACTGTCTTGCCTCTTATGATTTTGTAGACCACAAACAGATCACCCCTCAACCTCTGTCTTCCTAATGAAAATAATCCCAATCTACTGAAACTCTCTTCATAGCTAGCATCCTCCATATCAGGCAACATACTGGTGAACCTCCTCTGTACCCTCAGCAAAGCATCCACATCCTTTTGGTAAAGTGGCAACCAGAACTGCCAACTCTTATACTCAAAACCCTATCCAATGAAGGAATATATGCCGTATGTCTTCTTGTTCACTCTATCGACCAAGTTGCCACCTTCAGGGTACAATGGACCTGAACACCCAGATCTCTCTGTACATCAATTTTCCTCAGGGCTTTTCCACTTACCATATAGTTCGCTTTTGAAATGGATCTTCCAAACTGCAACACCACCCTTTTGTGCCAATTGAACTCCATCTGCCATTTGTCCACCCAACTTTCCAGTCTATCCATATTCTCTGACAGTCCCCTCCACTATCTACTACTCAACCAATCTTACTATCGTCTGCAAACTTGCTAATCAGGCCACCTGTACCTTCCTCCAAATTATTTATGTATATCACTAACAACAGTGGTCCCAGTTTGGATCCCTGTGGAACACCACTGGTCACAGTTCTCCATTTTATGAAACACCTTTCCACTACTACTCTCTGTCTCACACTGCCCAACCAGTTCTCTGTCCATCTAGCTAATACACCCTGGACTCAATGCGACTTCACTTTCTTCATCAGCCTACTATGGGGAACCTTACCGAACGCCTTACTGAAGTCCATGTATGTAACATCTACAGCCCTTCCCTCGTCAATAAACTTTGTCATTTCCTCAAAGAATTCTATTAAATTGGGAAGACATGACCTTCCCTGCACAAAACCATGCTGCCTATCACTGACAAGCCCATTGTCTTTCAAATGTAAGTAGATCCTATCCCTCAGTGTCTTCTCCAGCAGCTTCCCTATCCCTGACGTCAGGCTCACCGGTCTATAATTACCTGGATTATCGCTGCTAACCTTCTTAAACAAGGGGACAACATTAGCAATTCTCCAGTCCTCCAGGACGTCACCCGTGTTCAAGGATGCTGCAAAGATATCAGTTAAAACCCCAACTATTTCATCTCTCGCTTCCCTCAGTAACCTGGGATAAATCCTATCCGGACCTGGGGACTTGTCCACCTTAATGCCTTTTAGAATATCCAATGTTTCTTCTTCCATATGCCGACTTGGCCTAGAGTAATCAAAGATCTATCCCTAACCTCAACATCCGCCATGTCCCTCTCCTGGATGAATACTGATACTAGGTACTCATTAAGAATCTCCCCCATTTTCTCTGACTCCACGCATAACTTTCCTCCTTTGTCCATGAATGGGCCAACCCTTTCTCTAGTTACCCTCTTGTCCCTTTTCTACGAATAAAAGGCTTTGGGATTTTCCTTAACCCTATTTGCTAAAGATATTTGATGACCCCATTTAGCCCTCTTAATTCCTCATTTCAAATTGGACCTACTTTCCCGATATTCTTCCAAAGCTTTGTCTGTTTTCAGTCACCGAGACTTACATATGCCTCCTTTTTCCTCTTTGCTCACCCCTCAATTTCACCTGTCATCCATGGTTCCCTAATCTTGCCAACATTTTCACAGGGACATGTCTATCTTGCACTCTAATCAACCTCTCTTTAAAAGCATCCCACACATCCAATGTGGATTTACTGCTCCCAATCCACATTCCCCAGCGCCTGCTAAATTATAGTTGGGCCTTCCCTCAATTTAGCACTCTTCCTTTCGGAACACTCTCGCCTTTGTCCATGAGTATATTCTTAAACTTATGGAATTGTGATCACTGTTCCCAAAGTAATCCACGACTAAAACTTCAACCACCTGGCCTGGCTCATTCCCCAACACCAGGTCCAGTATGGCCCCTTCCCAAGTTGAATTATTTATATACTGATTTAGAAAGTCCTGCTGGATGCTCCTTACAAATTCTGCTCCGTCTAAACCTTTTAACACTTAGTGAATCCCAGTCACTTTTGGGAAAATTAAAATCTCCTATCACCACCACCCTGTTGCTCCTACACCTTTCCATAATCTGTCGACATATATGTACCTCTACCTCATGCTCGCTGTTGGGAGGCCCCAACATTGTTACCACACCCTTCCGATTTCTGAGCTCTGCCCATATTGCCTCATTGCTCGAATCCTTCATGGTGCCCTCCTTCAGCACAGCTGTAATATCCTCTCTGGCCAGTAATGCAACTCCTCCACCCCTTTTACCTCCCTCTCTCTCCCACCTGAAGCATCGGTATCCTGGGATATCTAGTTGCCAATCATGCCCTTGCCTCAACCAAGTCTCAGTAATAGCCGTAACATCATACTCCCAGGTATTAATCCAAGCCCTAAGTTCATCTGCCTTACCTGCTACACTTCCTGCATTAAAATAAATGTACCTCAGACCACCAGTCCCTTTGCATTCATCATTCCACTCCCTGCCTACTATTCCCCTTAGTCACGCTGACTTCATTTTCTAGTTCGTTACAGGCTTTAGTTCCTACCTCCTTACTGTGCACTAACCACCTTGCTTGGTTCCCATGTCCCTGCCACATTAGTTTAAACCCTCCACAACAGCAAAGAGGTTATGTTAAACTTCTGTGAAATGCTAATTTGGCTCAACTGGTGTATTGTGTTCTAGCTGCCTTCCTTAAAGGAAGATGTGGAAGCATTGGAGACAGTGCAGAAAAGATTCATAAGGATGTTTCCAAGGATGAGGAACTTCAGTTATGTAGACAGGGTGGAGATGTTGGGCCAGGTCTCCTTGGAGCAGAGAAGGTAGAGAGAGGATTTGATGGTATTCAATCATGAGGGGTCTGAACAGAGTAGAAGGGAGAAACCTTGCCATCTGTTGGCGAAAGAATAAAGAACAAGAGGGTGTGGATTTAATGTAATCGACAAAAGAGGAATGTGAGACCTGAAAAGAAACTGTTTCATGTTCCAACTGGTAAACCTTTGAGAGTGTGAATGTGGTTTGTAGCAGATTACATTAAGGAATTCAGGAGGGAATTGCATTACAGAGGAACTTTGTTTTTACATAATTGATATTCAGATAATTAATGACTGCAGATGCTGGAAACCAGATTCTGGATTAGTGGTGCTGGAAAAGCACAGCAGTTCAGGCAGCATCCGAGGAGCAGTAAAATCAATGTTTCGGGCAAAAGATCTTCATCAGGCCTGATGATTTTACTGCTCCTCTGATGCTGCCTGAACTGCTGTGCGTTTCCAGCACCTTTAATCCAGAAAATGAATATCAATTATCCAAATTTCGGATTATCGGAAGGGGATCTCAAGGTCCTGATAGAAACATGACGTCAAAGAGCTGTTTCAACCCTGATCACATCTTTTGTTTCTAGGTACAATGATTAAAAATGTATTCGGCTCACTGAAATGCTGCCAAGAACAGGCCAGGACCAGATGGGGTTGGGGTTGGGCGCGGATAGGATTGAGGGACAGGGTGATGGGGGAGCAGGGGTGGGGGTGGTGTTGGGGTATGGGCGGGAGACGGGAACTCGTGGGCAATGTGCTGCTGCCTAGTATCCTGAACGGGGAGCAGACTTGCCAGAAAACTCCGAGCCGCAGAGGAAATCAATTCACCGAATAATCAATTATCCGAATGAAATAGTGCGCGCCCATCTCGTTTGGATAGTTGAGGTTCCTCTGTATTGTCCAAAAAGGAATCATACACAGAGTTATGGGATGAAAACCTGGAAGTGGCACTAAGTGCTCTATTGAAGAGCTGATAGAAACAACATGCCAAAAGGCTTCCTTTGGACTGAAACAATTCTGTGCGAAGTTAGAAGTTACTGTGGTCATTCTAACAGATAAATGTGTCCTTATTGTATTTTAAATAATTTTAAATCATCTATTTGTAAAAACATTAAGTAAAGAAATATCCAAGTAAAAATATGCATTAAATATTTTCCACTAATATCAGTTGACTGTAATTTCTATCCCACAGCTTTAAATCTGGAAAGATTATTGACATGATTCACAATATATTTTAATTTTGATTTATTTATGTTCAAAGTTGCTTAAAGGGCAGGGTTTTCCTAAGCCCTCCAGGACTAAGTGAGTGCTCCAAGTCCATATGTCTGGAGCCATTTCCCAGAATTATTTCCCAGAGGTGGCCTTTTAATTGGCTCGTCAACACACTCATCTGAGAGAGGATGGTAGGAAGTGCCATCGTATCACTGACTGATCTGGCACCTCTAAAATCCCACAGAGTGAGTAAGGCATTTGCTGGAAAGCTGATAGGTAGGGGACCATAAGTGCACCTCAAAATTGAGGCACAAATGTAAATAAATATTTCAGAGGTTGTATGATGGAGGAAGATTCCTCTTCACTTGGCTCGTTGAAATGCTGGGGAACCCATACCTGCCTGCAGCCCCCAACTCTGACAATGTAGTCTCTTGCTCTGTTGATCCTCCCAGACACCTGCAGAGACTGCTTCCAGGGAGTTGATACATGGCAAACCATCAGCACCACTGGCAAATTGCCATTGGACCACAAAATTGCCCCAATTGGAACATTAACAATTGAGTTAGCTTATCTACTCCCACGCAGCAGGCAAAAAGTTTGCTTTCTCAACAAGGTGTTGTGAAACCTCTCACAGAGTGGGAAAGTGCTGTTAATAAATTATAATAGTGTTTTTGTCCCTTCCACTTCCTCCACCAGGGGACCAGGATAATTTGGTTCATTTTGTTCAATATCAATTAAACGGCGACAGCGTGGAAGCAATTGCTGTTACTGTATATTTTATATGTCATTAGTTATGAAAAGAGATTTGACCAGTTTTAATAACTCAATAATCAAAAGAGAGGTTTGTGGCCTGTTTGTACCAAAAGTTAGGAAATCAAACTTTTGGCAATGCTCCTTTAAGAAGGAGCTGTTTGTAATTTTTATTAATGACTTGGAAGAGGGAGTCGAAGGGTGGGTCAGTAAATTTGCAGACGATACGAAGATTGGTGGAGTTGTGGATAGTGAGGAGGGCTGTTGTCGGCTGCAAAGAGACTTAGATATGATGCAGAACTGGGCTGAGGAGTGGCAGATGGAGTTCAACCCTGTCAAGTGTGAGGTTGTCCACTTTGGAAGGACAAATAAGGATGCGGAATACAGGGTTAACGGTAGAGTTCTTAGTCAGAGAAGATTTACCAGGATGTTGCCTGGAATGGAGGAGGTCGTACGAGGATAGGTTGAGAGTTCTCGGCCTTTTCTCGTTGGAACGGCGAAGGATGAGGGGTGACTTGATAGAGGTTTATAAGATGATCAGAGGAATAGATAGAGTAGACAGTCAGAACCTTTTTCCCCGGGTACAACAGAGTGTTACAAGGGGACATAAATTTAAGGTGAAGGGTGGAAGGTATTGGGGGGATGTCAGGGGTAGGTTCTTTACCCAGAGAGTGGTGGGGGCATGGAATGTGCTGCCTATGGGAGTGGCAGAGTCAGAATCATTGGTGACCTTTAAGCAGCAATTGGATAGGTACATGGATAGGTGCTTGAGCTAGGACAAATGTTCGGCACAACATCGTTGCTGGCTGGCCAGCATTATTGCCTGTCCCAAGCTGTCCTTGATGAGCTACCTTCTTAAGGCACTGCATTCTACATGCTGCAGATAGACCCACAGTACCCTTAGGGAGGGAATTCCAAGATTTTGAACAGTGAAAAGGAAGCAATATATTTCCAAGTCAGGATGGTGAGTGGCTTGGAGGTGAACTTGCAATGTGATGGTGTTCCCAGTATCTGCCACCCTTGTCCTCCTAGGTGGAAGTGGCCATGTGTTTGGAAGATGCTGATTAAGGATCTTTGGTGAATTTTTGCCATAGGACCCACTGCTGTATAATTGGTGGAGGGAGTGAATGCATGTGGATACAGTGTCAATCAATGCTTTGTCTTGGATGGTGTCAAGCTTCTTGAGTGAAGTTGGAGATGCACCCATCCAGACAGGTGTACAGTATTTCATCATATTCCTGATTTTTGCTTTCTGGAGAGTGCACAGGCTTTGGGGAGTCAGGAGTTGAGTGACTTGCTACAATATTCTGAACTTCTGACCTGCCCTTGTAGTCATTGTATTTATGTAGAGTGTCCAGTTGACTTTCTGGTCAATGATAACCCCCAGGATGATGATAGTGGGGGGTTAATGATGGGGTGGAGGTTAGATTGTCTCTTATTGGAGATGACCATTGCCTGTTATTTACTTTTTGTTAGCCCAAGGCTAGATAATGTCCAGATTATTTTGCATTTGACTGCTACAGCATTTGAGGAGTCATGAATGGTGCTGAACATTGTGCAATCATCAGCAAACATCTCCACTTTTGACCTTATGATGCAGAAAGGTCATTGATGAAGCAGCTGAAGATGGTTAGGACTAGGACACTATCCTGAGTAACTCCTGTAGAGATATCCTGGAACTGAGACAACTGACCTCCTGTAAGCCCCCAATACGCGTTGATTCCAGTTTTGCTACAGCTCCCTAATGGCACACCTGGTGGATTGTAGCCTCCATGTCAAGGGCTATCATTCTTATCTCATCTCTGGAATTCACCTCTTTTGTCTGTATTTGAACTGAAGCTGTAATGAGGTCAGGAGCTGAGTGGCCCTTGCAGAAGCCAAACTGGGAATCACTGAGCAGGTGTAATTTGCTAACACTGTTGATAACACCTTCCATCACTTTACAGATGATGGAGAGTAGACTGATGAGGCAGTAATTGACTGGATTGGATTGTCCTGCTTTATGTGTAAAGGACATAACTTGGCAGTTTTCCACATTGTCGGGTAAAGATGCCACTGCTGTAACTATACAGGAATAGCTTGGCTAGGGGAGTGCAACCTCTGGAGCACAAGTCTTCAGTATTGTTGCGAGCATGTTGACAGGACCTATAGCCTTTGCAGCATCCAGTGCTTCCGGCTGTTTCTTGAAATCACATGGTTTCAATCGAATTGGCTGAAGTGAGAAGGCTGAGTTAGATCATCCGCTCCGCACCTAATGCTGAAGGTTACTGCGCATACTTCAGCCTTATGTTTGGCACTGATGTGTTAGGCTCTTCCATCATTGAGGATGGTGACAATTGTGGAGCACCTCCTCCAGTGAGTTACTAATTGTCCAACACTATTCATGATTGGATGTGGCAGAGCTGCAAAACTTAGCTCTAATCCATTGGTTGTGGGACCACTTAGCTCTCTCTATCACTTACTGCTTATGCTATTTGCCATGCAAGTTTTCCTGTTTAGTAGCTTCACCATGTTGACACCTCATTTTTAGGTATGCTTGCTGCTGCTCCTAGCATTGCCCTCCTGCACTCTCCATTGAATTAGGGTAGATGGTGATAGTTGAATGAGAGATATGTGTGGTGCTGGAAAAGCACAGCCCATGAAGCAGCATCCGGGGAGCAGGAGAATCGACGTTTCAAGCATAAGCCCTTCATTCCTGCACCACACTCTCGACAAGTTGCAGGTTGTGCCAGAATACAAATCTGCTGCTGTTGACAGCTGACAGTATATCATGGATGCCCAGTCTTGAGTTGCTAGATCCGTTCAAAGTCTGTCCCACTTAACATAACCTGATGGATGTTTTTCTCAATGTGATGGTGAGCTTTCATTTCTACAAGGACTATGCAGTGGTCATTCTTACTGATATTGTCATGGTCAGATGCATCTGCAGGAGGCAGTTTGGTAAGGATGAGGTCAGGTACATTTTTCCCTCTTGTTGGTTCCCTCACCACCTGCCACAGACTCGGACTAAGAACTATGTCCTTTAGGATAATTTTGAACCCCTCAATAAGGTCATTTCTTAATCTTCCCTGCTTCAAGGAAAATAACCTAAACTCTTTAATCTTACCTGGAATGAGGGACTTTAAGATACAAGGAATCATTCTCGTAAATGTCCTTCGTACTCTGTCTGGGGCTTTAACATCCTTCTTAAACGACGTGCCCAAAACGGAACACAATACTCCAAATGTGGTCTTACCAATGATTTGGAGAGGATTCTATAAGCCTTCTGTTTCAAACTGTTTCAATATGCCTGGCCACCTTCAGAGAATCAATTTTATGTGAACTTTATGGGTTCTCTGTTCCTATACTCCCCTCCCAGTTGTTAGTGCTAGTGCAGGTCGGGGAAAGATAGTACGGTGCTGCAGGCAATGAAAAAGCAATGCACGGGGCATGGCGGGTTACTCATCTGTGGAATTGTGTGGGTGAGAGTCAGTATGCTGCATGCAGTTGTGAAAGATGTGGAGCCTCATCTTTATGGTAGGCAGGTACAGTAACAAATATAGAGTGAATGAGGGGTAGCAGAGAGAATATGATGGCACTTAATGCTGGTGGAAAAGGCCACTGATATTCCTTCACTGATGGGCTGATAGGGTCTGATGGGGTAGACTCTTCTGTTGATACAGGGGAATGGGACATCACAACTATGTACCATCCCATTTACCAGGACCTCCAAGTACCTGTCCACAAAGCAGGGTGCCAATTTTATCTTCTCTAATTAGTGCAGGACAAATGTCAGGAGCCGTGCAGGGCAGCTGGGGACTGACAGTGCTTGTCTGAGTGCACAACAGCTTTTGAAAGATGGAATTGGTGACAGAGATGGTGGAATATCCTGGGAGTGACAAGTTCTTCTGAGTACAATGACTGGTAGAATCCAACTAGCATCAGACACTAGGAGTACCCATGGGGGTGTGGCAGATTGTCAGTGAAACAATTTTGGATGGTAGTGTGAGAAAACTCACTAAAGCTTCATAGAAGAATACAGCGCAGTACAGGCCCTTTGGCCCTCGATGTTGCGCAGATCCAAGCCCACCTAACCTACACTAGCCCACTATCCTCCATATGCCTATCCAATGCCCGTTTAAATGCCCATAAAGAGGGAGAGTCCACCACTGCTACTGGCAGGAGAGAACATAGAACAATACAGCACAGAACAGGCCCTTCGGCCCACGATGTTGTGCCGAACATTTGTCCTAGCTTAAGCACCCATCCATGTACCTATCCAATTGCCACTTAAAGTTCGCCAATGATTCTGACTCTGCCACTCCCACAGGCAGCGCATTCCATGAACTCACGACTCGCTGAGTAAAGAACCTACCCCCAACATCTGTCCTATACCTACCACCCATTAATTTAAAGCTATGCCCCCTCGTAATAGCAAAGTAACAGGGAAAGAAACAGTATATATATTTTAGGTTGGTGACTTTCTTAAGAACTGAAAGAAGTTAGAAACGTAATTGCTAATAATGAGATTCTGAGCCAGGAAAAGGTGGGTGGAAAAGAATAATGGGAAAGGCCTGTGAAAGGGCAAGAATGATTAAATGATTAGAAGAATGATAGTGCAAGATAATAGCAGGTGGTCATGGCAGAAATGGAGTGCTGTAATTTCAGAGGGCAATAGATTGGTTAGGAGTTGTTGAGTAGAGAAATTGAAGCAGCAATTCCATTCCAGTGACTCCCAATGCAAAGATCTAGAAAAGATATGAGGCCAGATCATGGAGCCCATAAACAGAAATGCGACATATACAATCATGAATTTGAATAGAAGTAAGATATAATTCTACTTCCTTTGCTTATAACTTTGGCTATTATTTGTTCCTTGAAAAAAATGGTACAAATTCCTACAAGGGAATGCAATCAAATGGAATTTGACCTGTTTAGTTACCTTATAACATCAGTTCTGCTCACAATTCATGCTGTTAAGGAGGTATCTCTAAAGACAATCTTTATTCTTGAAATCATTATTAAAATTTTGAACTCATGATTTCATGCAGTTTATATGTTGTTCACAGGAATGATACAACAAGTAGAGTGTTACTCTCCGACCACTGTGCCTGATGTACTGCAGTGTTAGGTCACGATGTCCCAGTTATAACATTTTCCCCTCTCTCTCTCTATAATCATGAAATATAAAACCATAATGTCAAGAGATGACTGAAATGCCAAAAGTGGTACTGATATTTATTTTCTTACTGGATTTAGTATGCCACCAAGCACCCTTCCACCAAACTTCAGAAGGTCAGCAAACTGTCATAAATAACAAGGTCAACTTGTGTGGGGTCATTGAAAACAGGTCACATGCACAGAACACTGTAAACTCTTCTTACAGCCTTAAATTACAACCATGCATTGATGGCACGAAAGCACCAAATGTGTTCTAAACCAGCAAGCCAGTTAATGAAGGATAAAACTGGAACTAAAGTTTACTTGTATTGCACATATTTACAGAATTAAACAGTACAAGCACACACCCCTCACATAACCATACTAAAATTTCCTTCAATGTCTCTTAACGTATGCTTAAACATATGCTCTTAAATATGTTCCCCATCTGCATACAAGTAATCAGCATTCATGTGATATAAACAGAAGTTTTATTTCTCTTTAAATAAAAAAAAGCGTTAATATACACAACTATCATCGTAAAAAAGTGAAAGCAAAATAACTCACATAATTTCCCTGCCCCCAGCTATAACTCTTGCCCTGCAGTGCACACTTATCCCTCTCCATCATTAGAGTAAAAGTCACCGAATTGTGGTCACTGTCCCCAAAGTGCTCACCTAGAAACTCTCCATGACACTCAACAAAACTCACACATTGTCAAAATGTGACAAGATTCAAAATTTCAAGTATTTAAACAAGTCTGTCATCTGATCTAGGTGTCCCTGAGGCACTGTAGTTCCTGATTCCCACCCGAATTATGAGAATTTACATTAACTCCAGAATTAGGTTCAAGAGATAAACACAGGCAAAGATGAGCAGGAATTTCTTTCTCCCCTTCTTCTCAACAAGAACATCAGGACATTCAATCAAACCAAATTATGGTTGGTTCTGAAAACAATCAGCAGTTCTGGCAGCACCTGTGTAAGGTTAATATCCTGATTCGAATATGACTGTTCTGACGAACTGACATACTTGACTCAACTCTCCACTGATGCTGCCAAACCTGCTATTTCCAGCAATTTCTGTTTTTTTTTTATGTAAGAACATCATGATTACTGATATGTATCAAATTTCCACTGGATGCACCGAATTCATCAATTGCATTCTTTTATTTTTCTTTTGCAGTTGGCTACACCACAGATGATCTTCGATTCATCTGGCAATCTAAAGACCCTGTTCAGATGGAGCAAATTGCATTGCCACAGTTTGATATTAAACAGGAAGATATTGAGTATGGAAACTGCACAAAGTATTATAAGGGCACTGGTGAGAATTATTCACATTAGATTTACAAGCTACATTTTGTAAACTTTTTGAAGGTGTATGCTTTGCATAGAGGCTACATTACTCAAGTCTCAAGTTTTGAGGCACAATGTGGTTTCAGTGTGTGACACATGGAATATTTTCCAATCTGAGCAACTGAAGTTAAAATCCATTTGCAACAGAAGAAAAACATGCTGTCACTTTAAACATTTTCAGATTGTTAAAAAGAAATATATGGGCACATCCTGACTGAGCTGGAACAGACTTTCTTTATGATCAAATTTCAGCTTGTTTTGATGTTCAATTTTCCTCAGACATTCCATATTACATAAAAAGTCTCATCAAAGGCTCTGAATTCATCTTGTGTAAATACTCGAAGGGAAACCTGTTTGCATCCAATTCCTTTGCCTAATATTTTACTTGAAACATTAAAGTAAGCAGGTTAATGGCTCCATTAAAATAGCAGCCTAAGGAATTGTATAAACATCTGTTAAGCACTTATATGATAATTGTTGCACATCATTTCAAAGCTGCAGCAATTTTAAGGAGATATTTTTCCCCAACTAAATTGGCTAAAGATGAAATGAATGTCCATTTTGTCCTTGTCAAGAAGTGTAAGGATTTATATTCAAATGTTTTTTTCACATTTCGTCACTGCACCCTCCCAGCTCCAGTGTCAAAGTGGGCAGGGTTTTCTGGAACATGCTCTTCAAGCCTTGGTGCCCAGTTCAGGCTCCAAAATCTTTGAATCTCTCGAAAGCCTTCAGTGTTAAGATGGTTGACAAAGTACAAACAAAGAACTGTTCGCTGCACTTAATAAAGTTCTCCATAAGATCACTGGGACCTTTTTCTAATTTTACAAAATGTTACTAGAAATCTAATTACCTTTAGAGGAGTACAGAAGTATTGTATTCTTTTTCCATCTTTGTGGTTAAGCTCAGTAATACTTTAGGAAGTTTAAACTAATAGCAGAATGTACTTAGTAGCAAAAATAAGCTCAGTGTTACATTGAACTGAAGTTATTCTATGTTTTAAATGCTTATTGTAAAGATAGGTACTGATGAGGAGTGTGTATTGTTTAAACCATGAGAAATGACTCCATTGTTTTCCAACCCTTGTCAGACAACAAGAAGTGTTTTTATTTCAAAAAAAGGATATATTACGATTTCAGTAAATGTTTAACTGTTTAAATGTGCTGTGACTATAGAATAATCAAACAGATTTTCTTGAGGTTTTAAAAAGAGAAACATTTAACACTGAGCTAGGAGGGACAAACTGATTCCTTTCCTTGTTTCACTCCTCCACAACAAAGTCTGAGTTTAAAAAGGGAGAGGTGATATTACTAAATATTTATCAGACTAATTTTTTATATACAGTTCAATCATAGAAGCAAATCAGGCAGGTTCTGTCAGTAACAAATAAAAATCTAGATTATTGCAAACAAAACTCACTCAAGAAAAGCTGTAAAGATTATTAAGAAAAGGTTTAAACTGTATAACCATATAAGGAGCTACTCTTCTTGAAATATAATCAAAAAAAGTCCCAACCTGAGTTTAAAAAAAAAGTGTTTAGATCAGTGTGGTGCTGGAAAAGCACAGCCGGTCACGCAGCATCCAAGGAGCAGGAAAATCAACGTTTCAGGCAAAAGCCCAAAGCTCTTTAAAAAAACAGTGCAGTGTTCCAATAACTGCAATATGGCCAAGTAACAGTTAAATTCAGAAAAGACAAATTATTTACAGATTGTCCCAAATGATGGCTTGCATCTAAAGTCACTTTCCACACAAGCTGTTAACTTTGGGATTTCCATTTTAATTTTAATTAAAAGTACTTTTAAATAAGCAGTAAATGCAGTTGGCTAGCAGCAGATGAACAGATTAGTTATAGCTCCAAGATGTTTAACTGGTGGCATTTTTGAAATAATGTCATTTATGTACACTAACAAGAGTCAGAGCATTGTTCTCAGTGGTATTGCACTCAGTATCTTTCTCATGGAAAGGTCTTCAGATGACAAGACTCAGCTGTGAAAGGCAATGACTCATAACTATTTGGATGAATATTGTATTTTGAACAATTGTGGCATGCTGATTAATAGGAGAGCTAACCTGCTGTTCTAACTGCACAACACAATATTATGTAGTTTTTTAATGTTTCCAAATGATATTGCCATAGATATTTTCAATGTTGTTATGGACAGCTACATATCTTCATCTTATAGGCTCTGTATGCTTCTGGGTTTGATTAGCTCAGTTGGCTGGATTGGTGGGAAGCGATGCAGAGTGATGCCAATAACATGGGTTCAGTTCCATACCAGCTGAGGTTACCATGGAAGTCTCACCTTCTCAACTTTGCCGCTCACCTGAGGCAAGGTCCCTGTGAAGTTAAACTCACCATGAATCATGTTTCTCTAGTGAGAGAGCAACCCTATGGAACTATGGTGACATTACTGGTGTATATGCTTATGATGACAAAATGAGTGCCAGAATCATCATATTTCAGAGTCATGGAAGGGTGCAGAACCAAAATAGGCTATTCAGCCCAATGTACCTTTTCCGGCCCTCTGAAAGTGACATTTCTCTGCCTTTCCCCTGATTTTTTTTTTTCTTTTCAGATGATGGCTTTTGAAAGACCTGATAATTTATCTAGACCCGACTCACAGTTTCATTTACAGCATGAGAAGGTTGTTCCTCATGTCATTTTTTTTGCCAATGAATTTGAAGCTGTGCCATCTGCTCTTGAACCTTTCACAAATAGGAACAGTTTTCCACATCCCTGGAATAATTGTTGTGAATCTTTTCCATATTTTTTCTCATACTTCACACCTTCACTAAAGTGTGGGGCCCGAATTGAGCACATTGAAACTGAACCAATCCTTCATACGGATAAATATGAGAAGACGTGAAAAAGCTCATAACACCCAACAGTCAAGACTAAATGCTATAAAAATAATAAACAAGGACTTTACATCTGAATGCAGGTAGTAGTCGCAACAAAGTAAACAAATGGATAGCCTACATTAGAATAATAAATATGACCTGAGTATCATTGGTGATGGATCTGCAGAATAATAAGGATTAGGTCCTGGAGCTCAATTACGCTGATTGATAACCATTGATAACGATTACTGAAAAAATCTTTCAGTGGATGTTTTTGTGATAGCTTGGTAAGTGTCCTCCTATACTGGACTCGTAGCGGATTCCTAGTTGAGGTAGAATGGGACGGTGAAGGTGAGAACAACTTCAAGGAATTCTGTGGAGTTGGAAAAAGTTCCAACTGCACCATTGGCTCCAGTTCAAGATAATTTCCTTTTCAGTCTTGCCTTGAAGCTGCATGTGAAGTTTTAAAACAAGTAAGCAGAACAATATACTAGAGTTGGTTCAGTCAGTAGTAAGCATTCTCTTTAAAAAAAAAAGGCACTAACAGGCATTAACATATATAAGGGGTCTAATTCCTCTTAAAAGCCACAGCAGAGATCTAAAAATTAGCTAAGGCTGATATTGCGTTGATTATATTTGAGGTGTTCTTGGGGTATAGGGCCAGTAACCAAATTTTACATTCTTTCTCTGTTTTCCTCCAAGAAGAAGGCCCACAATGAGGTCTAACCTTTTTTTATTGCAACAAAATATAACTTTTTCTGGCTATTGATGGATCACTTTACTTACTAATCAATGTAACTAATAGAGATGCATGTTTGTATTATTATCATGGTATTGTGTCATAGAATGGAATGATAAAGGAGAGTAAGAGGCCACAGTGCCCATTGTACTGTGATGGTTCTTTGAAAGAGCTGTTACATTAATCTCAACGACCTGAAAAAGTCTGTCGTTTTGTGTTATGGTAAACCATACCGCCATTATGTTTCGGAATAATGTACCGCCATTAGAATATTTTAACATTATTAACGTCATTGATCAGCTTGTTAAAAGATTGTTGAAATTAAAAATGGGATCAATTGAATTATGCTTTTAGCTTTTGAATTTCATTCTGACTGTGTATCAGTTGCAATATTGCCATTAAGCATTTCAGTTTTTCTGCAGGAAAGATTCCACCACTTAATTTGCTACTTTTTTTTTTAAAGGATATTACACCTGTGTGGAAGTGATATTTACATTAAGAAGACAAGTTGGATATTACATGATGGGAGTTTATGCTCCAACTCTTCTGATAGTTGTCCTATCATGGCTGTCATTTTGGATAAACCCTGATGCAAGTGCTGCAAGAGTACCTTTAGGTAAATGGAATTAGCATTGATAATCAAATCCATGATCCATTACTGCAGAAAATATTTATTCATTTCCACAAATGTTATTGACCAATGTACTATTGCATATTTAATCACAAAACACATTTTGTAACAGGTCATTTGATAAGTTGGAGTTTCAAAGAAGTGAAATCAGAACAGTATATAATTCTGTGAACCAATTACACTTTTTGAGGAAAAAACAACAGATTACTTGCATGAGAGTTGTATATTCAAACTCAATTGATTATAGTTATGATTGATAAGTTCCAAATTAAATACTCTCTTACAAGGGTGGGTGGCACAGTGGTTAGCACTGCTGCCTCACAGTGCGAGAGACTCGGGTTCAATTCCCGCCTCAGGCAACTGACTGTGTGGAGTTTGCACATTCTCTCCGTGTCTGCGTGGGTTTCATCCGGGTGCTCCGGTTTCCTCCCACAGTCCAAAGATGTGCAGGTCAGGTGAATTGGCCATGCTAAATTACCCGTAGTGTTAGGGTAAATGTAGAGTAATGGGTCTGGGTGGGTTGCTGTTCGGAGGGTCGGTGTGGACTTGTTGGGCCGAAGGGCCTGTTTCCACTATAACTAATCTAATCTAATCTAAAAATAGGATGTTGTTCATTGTCCAATTCTGAGTGCCAGAAATTTCATTTTCATGGACAGTGATTCTTAGAAGATTTAGAAAATTTGAATAGAAAGGTAGTGGTATTATTATTAGCAGAATCTATACTTGAATATGTGGAATAGACTCTGCCTTTTCTGTGGTTATTAAGTGGTTATTCAAAGGACTAACCATGCGATCTTTGCCTATCTATAATTTCCAGGTAATATACAGGTATTCATTGATTATTACTTAAAAGAAAAATGTAAGGGGACAGTGAATCCAAATATTATTAGTTATTTCTTTTCCACTGTTTTTACTGTTTTGCCTTATAAGATAATGAATTATATTAGTTTATAGCTTTATATATAGCATTTGTCCATGTATGTGGTATACAATAGGCTTTAGCAATTTATTTATGTGTTTATGTAAGGGGAGGTGTTGGTGAGCATAACAAGTTTAACTATCCTTCGAATCCAATGAGAATAATTCCCCTTGCTGTTGGCTGAGTCAGAAGAGAAAGGGACCTAAAGAGAGATAGAGAAGAAGATGCTAGAGACTATATTTTTGTCTAACAAATAATGTCCAGATAGAGATGCTGACATTTAATAATTGGAGGAATAGGCAGCATTCTCTACAGTTGCAACTGAGAGTTACAAAGGGGATGTTGCTTAACCTGTTATACAAATAATGGATAAATTAATGCAACTGAAGATAGCATTGAAATGTAGGAGGGAGATTCTATTTTTGGAGTCTATATTGAAACCAGTAACATAAACAATAAAGTAAAAAGGGCCTATTACAATGTCATCAGAAGTTAGAAACTAAAAAAGAAAACAAGACCTAACTGTTCTAAACATCATGCAAAGAGATGGATCTAGCAAAGGTCTTGGCAACCAGAAATGTTCACTAAATTATGTATATTATACACTGTGCTATTGATGACTGTTGCCTTTTATTACACATGTCCCCAAATACTCATCCTGTTCCTGAATGTTTTCCCATTCTAATTACTAATATATTTACATTTCCTGTAAAGTGACAAGTGATGGAATAAACCAGTTGTGTCTACTTCACTTGGTATTTGGCCACATCTGACTGGACTTTTCCTGTCTAGCTTAAGTGACCATTGTCTCATATGTTTGGTAAGAAGGGGTTCTACTTCCAACACCCCTATGGCTGCAATGTGTACCACTTTGTCAGGATTGATTTATAAAGAGCCCTCTGCTGTGGTGCTGGGATTCTGTGGTGCATCTCAGAAAGCTTCTGTCATACCCTATGCTGTCACTGCTGGTGAACTGATGAGTTTTGCTCTCTGTAAGCACACTTGTGCCTTGAAATCTTTAAGTAAGTGACCTGATTAGGTCTGATGCTCAGTTTGAGAGTAACATTTCCTATGATTTTCCGAAGTAGATTTCAGTGATCCTCTTCCCTTCAGTGTTGCTCAGGTTCTGCAGATATTTTCTCATCTCTTTTTGTCTGGCTCACCTCTGATACTTTTTGGGTTTGTGCAAAGGTGGTCATTCAGGATTTTGGACACTCAATCAGGCTCCCTGTTCACACATAGTGCTGTAGATTGTATTTTGCATGTGGCAAGCCTTCTAGGACTTGAGACATACTCATATTGTCCCCTCAGGTCTCTGGATTGGGCTCAGAAATTGCTGTCATCCCAGTTTGTTGCTCAGTTTCTCCGGTTTCTGGCACCCGTAAATAACTCCAGTCACTATCTGGAATAGAGTTGAATGCTCCTCCCGGAGGTTCCTCATTGCTTATGGATACAACGGAAAACTTATTCTCCAAGGGAATGTTCTTGATAATTCAAGCTCTTGAAGAGCCCTGTGGCTGCATTGGGTTGTACCACCTCTGTGGCATCTTAACTGCTCATCATCACGCTTCTCTTTGTACAAGTCCAGAATTTCTTCATCTAACTGATCACAGAATTCATGATGTTTCGGCAGACGCTACCTTTTTCTGTCCCTTGGAGGAGGAGCACGAGGTCCTAGTCTCCTGTTAGGGTTGGTTGCTACGCACAGTAGTGACCGGGTCTATGTTTTTATCTACCAGCTCACTAGACTGGCAATATACAGTTTGGGTCGCCTCCTTGTATTGACTGGTGTGGAACATCATTCACAGGGACTGCCTGAAAATGATCTAGATCTGGTAGATTTTTCTGTACCACCAGGGAATATTGAAGCAGCACAACTGTGCAACTTCCAGGCTTCACAAGCATTAATTTAGAAGGATTTGTGAAATTTTTTGTACTTTATGTTGGAGCCTTGCAGTCTGCAACTTCAGACTTCCATTGAGGCAGCTTCTGGTCTGTAGAGCTAAATTGGGAAAATCTTGAAAAGCCCTGGTCTCAGCGACTACGTAGCATCTAATAGGAACCAAAACAGAAATTGCTGGAAAATCTCAGCAGGTCTGGCAATACCTGTGAAGAGAATCAGAATTAACTTTGATTTCTCTTCACAGATGCTGTCAGTCCCGCTGAACCTGTCTAGCACTTTCTGTTTTTGTTTCTGATTTACAACATGCATAGTTCTTTTGGGTTTTATTGAGCTTCTGACAGAATCTGACAGCTTTTGCTGTATCAAGTTTAAATCTTGCTTTGTGCCCATTAACAAAGAGCTGTACATTATTTAAATTGTGTTATCTAGGCTAATTTTCCTAGGCCTTTTAAGGTTGAAAATCTTCTACGAGGAGAAAGTGAGGTCTGCAGATGCTGGAGATCAAAGTTGAAACTTTATTGCTGGAACAGCACAGCAGGTCAGGCAGCATCCAGGGAACAGGAGATTCGACGTTTCGGGCACAGGCCCTTCTTCAGGAAAAATCTTCTACCTCCTGTTAACTTGGACAAAAGGACTGAATTCCAAAGAAGAGGTGAGTGTGACAGTCCTTGACATCAAAACCACAATTGACCAAAGGTAGCATCAAGGGGCCCTAACAAAACTGGAGTCAGTGGGAATCTAACACAGGTTGCACAGGCATAAGCCCTTCTTCATTCTCCTGCTCCTTGATGCTGCCTGACCTGCTGCGCTTTTCCAGCAACACATTTTTCAGCTCTGATCTCCAGCATCTGCAGTCCTCACTTTCCACCATTCATAACTCCTTAAACACTGAAGTAGTTCATGACCAACTGCAGCAAGACCTATGGAATATCCAGGCATGGACTGAAAAGTAGCAAACAACCTTCTCACCACACAAATGCCACAAAATTACCATCCTCATCAAAAGACATTCTAACCAATGTTGCGTGACAGTTCAATGGCATTGTGGTTGCTGAATCCCTGATATCAACATCCTGGGGGTTACCATTGACAAGAAACTGGAATAGCCAATTATATAACATTCCCCAGCTGATAGGAAGAGGTCTTCTATCTGCCTGAGTCTGAATATCCACAGGAATACTGTTAAATCCCTTAATGTCTATATATTTAATGCTCCATTTGATATATGACAAGTGACTATAATTACCTGGGAGTCTTAATTGATATGGGTCAGACCATTCCCTCCTATCCCATGATGTATACCGAACTTTGTACAGAGGCTACTATCAACACTTCTCAAGGATGTTCCTTATCAAACTGTCTCTGTGCAAGAAGCAGCTGTATTTGCTTTTATTCTACAGGACTCTATATTGTATGCATTTTACAAGACCATCTGTTATCTTAACCTTGTTACCTTGGATATCCGCCTCCTATGAAAGCTACATTCACTCTAGCTTATCGTGTAACTTTCCATATCAGAATATAGAAGCTGCTGTTTCAGCTAAAGATCTTTCCCAGCCATTCTGTTAACTGAGAACCACTTGTACTGTTTCAACAATGGGCAGCCCTAAGATTGTTCTGCCTCTTTCTGGTCAAGGCTACATATTTGCAGGTATGTCAAAGTCCAGTCAGTTAACAAACTGTACCAACTCTAGAAACTGCTCAGAGGAATATCATTCTACTTGCAAATACCACTGCCTAACTAATTGCATAAACTTTTAACAATTTGAGGCCTTCCTTGATTGCAGCAAGTCTGGTCAGGCTTTGTCAGCCACTCCCATGTCAATTCAGTCTCTTCTCAAAGTGTCAAGAGAGGAGAAGAGTTACTGACAGCAACATCACAGTGAAGCAGTATGGAAGTGCTTAGATTACCTACAGTGTGGAAAATGGCCCTTCTGCCCAACAAGTCCACACCGACCCACCGAAGAGCAACCCACCCAGACCCATTCCCCTACATTTACCCCTTCACCTAACACTATGGGCAATTTAGCATGGCCAATTCATCGAACCTGCACATTTTTGGACTGTGGGAGGAAACCGGAGCACCCGGAGGAAACCCACGCAGACACGGGGAGAATGTGCAAACTCCACACAGACAGTTGCCTGAGTCGGGAATTGAACCCGGGTCTCTGGCGCTGTGAGGCAGCAGTGCTAACCACTGT
>NC_057741.1:155338-163368 GCF_004010195.1 Chiloscyllium plagiosum
CTTCTGAGTAACGGGGACAGGCTCCGTGCCAGAGACCTGAGCCCCGTTACTTACCCCTGGTAAGTCATCCCCCCCACAAGTATCCAAAACGGTATACTTGTGTGTCCTGCAGTCAGCATTGTGATGAAGCAGTTTAAGAACAATGTCCTTCATTCAGTTCTTGTTGAAAAAAATAGAAGTTACATCACAATCTATATGTTCATTATTTGGGAAGAAACTACTGTTAGGGACCATCTGTGAATTGCTGTAAATTAGAAATCTGTATTATAAAGCACCAGAAATAAGTAAAGTTGGGAGTAACATAATAAAGTAACCAAGCCACTATAGACTAAGGGAAGGAGAGTAAAATTAACGTAAAAGAAGTTAAGTTTGTAAGTTAGCTCACTGAGCTGGAAGGTTTGTTTTAAGATGTTTCGTCAACATTGACAAGGTTACATCATCAGTGAGAGTCTCCGTTGAAGTGCTGGTGGTATGTCTCGCCTCTCTATTTATTGGTCTTGGTTTCTGAAGGTGGGTGATGTCATTTCTGTTGTTTTCCCAGGGGAAGGTAGATGGGATCCAAGTCGATGTGTTTATTGATGGAGTTAGTTCATGAGATATGGCATTGGAGCCAAGTCCTGTATGTTCTATGATTTACAGTATGTGCGAAGTCTTCGATGCACTTGACAGTCTGAATGACTGTCCATATTCCCACAAGAAAATCTGTTCTTGAGTTAGGTGCCTATCTGATGGTCACTCATTCCTTCTCTGACAGCAGTCGGCTGACCAAGTCTAAAATCATGCTCTCATTGTAATTCTGAGCCTCTCAGAAGTACAGTTGTGTTTCCAAATGACGGTCCAGCTCCAATTCCTGGTTCTCAAGCTAATCAGTGAGGTAGCGCTTCCTGCCAATGAAGGCAAATGGTACCTTGAGGGTGATTTTACAGACATGAAGAAAAAGAACCTCCATGTCAGTCGAGAAACCTGGAGGTTCTTTTTCCTCATGTCTGCAAAATCACCCTCAAGGCACCATTTGCCTTAAATCCAAATCTTATCCTCCGGCAAATTAGTTTAAACTCCCATCAACTGCAACCATAATTCCCCCACCTCTGCAAGGATCTTATTCCCATTCTGCAACCTGCTAGATTTGTACAGCTCTCACCTTCCCCAGAAATGAACACAGTGATTCAGGAATATAAAGCCCTCCGTCTTATTCCTTGGATATAACCAAGGCACAAGAGAGCATGGCAAAGCTGATTGCCATTTATTTTAATGCACAGCATCTTGCAAGTTTAACAGATGAGTTGTGAGGGTATTGATTAACACATGGGGATGTGATATCATTGCTATTACAGAGGTATGGTGTAGTGATGCACAGGAGTGGCAACTCAGTAATTTGGAATATCAAACCTTTAGGTGATACAGTAAGATGAGGAGGGATACAATATTGGTAAGAATTCAGTTATTGCAGTAAGGATGGATGATATTTTAGAAGGTTCCTCAAATGAGGTCATAGAGTCATAGAAATCTACAGAGTAGAAAGTGGCCCTTCATGTCTACCTAAGTCAAAAACAATCACCTTATTATTCAAATCCTGTTTTCCAGCACTTAGCCAAGATCTTTTTATGTTGTGGCATCGCAACTGCACACAGAAATGCTCCTGGAATGTTGAGAGTTCCTGCTTCTAGTACCTTTTAAAGACAGTAAGTCCCAGATTTCCACCAACCTCTGGGTAAAAATGTTTTTCCTCACATCTCCTGTGAACCTTCTGCCTTTTACTTTAAACCTATGCCTCAGTCATTGATCTCTCCATCAAGGGGAAAAGCTTTTGATTCCATCTACCCTATCTATGCCCCTCATAATTTTATGGATCTTAATAATATCCCCTTCCAATCTTTTCTGCCATATGGTTACAACTTAAACAGGGGATGTACTGTTGACCCCAAAACAGTCAGAAGAAGACAGAAAGACAGATGTGTAGGCAAATCTGAGATGTGTAAAAACAATAAGGTAATAATAATAGGGGATTTTAATTTACGCAATATTGACTGGAATAGACAAAGTCTTAAAAGCTTAGAGGGGTTCGATTTCTTCACATCTATCCAGGAAAGCTTTTCAAGCTAGGAAGTAAAAAGTCTTACAAGAGAAGGGACAGTGTTAGACCTAATTTTAGGAAACAAAAGCAGGCAAGTGGTAGATGTGGCAGTAGGGGAGTTTTTCATTGAAATTGACTACAATTCATGAAGATCTAGAGATAAAGTTGAACTGTTATTAAAGTAAGACAAGATTAGGCTAATGTGAACTGAGAGCAGCTACTTGCAGGAAAATTCACATCAAAGCACTGAATAGCATTCAGAATCATAAATAGTGAAAGTACAGCGCCATAAAGGTGAAGAATGTGACTAACAGGCACGGAAAGCCCTGGATGTCAAAGGATGTGCAGGATTGGCCAAGAAATAGAAGGAAGCTTGTGGTAGATACTAAATGCTCAAGAGAGTGAATGCCCAAGAGAAATATGGAAAGTGCAAGGAGTTTCTTTGAAAAAGAAATTGGGAGAGAGGAGTGAGAACATGAAAAATCCCATAAGGGTGGCACAATGGCTTAGTAGTTAGCACTGCTGCCTCAGAGTGTCAGAGCGTTCAATTCCAGCCTCTGGCGACTGTTTGTGTGGACTTTGTGCATTCTCCCCATGTATGCATGGGTTTCCTCCAACAGTCCAAATATGTGCAGGTTAAATGGATTGACCTTGCTAAAGTGCCCACAGAGTCCAGGGATGTGTATGTCGATTAGCCACGGGAAATGCAGACTTACAAGGATAAGGTAGAGGGGTGGATCTAGTTGGGATGTTGTTTGGAGGATTGGTATGGACTCAATGGGGTGAATGGCCTGCTTCCACACTGTAGGGATCCTATGATAACATTAAGGAAAATCCAAAGCCATTTTATAAGTACTTGTATATCTGCAGCAAGAGAATAACTGAGAAAATATAAGGAACATGAACACAAATTGCTGGTGAACTGCAGTTCTGATGAAAAGCCACCAGACTTGAAATGCTAAGTCTGCCTTCTTGCAACGATGCTGCCAGACTGCAGGGTTTGCCAGCAATTTCTGTTTTCGTTTCAGATCGCCAGCATCAATAGTTCTTTGTTTTAACTTGGGAAAGGAGTAGGGCTCATTAGGGATCAAAGTGGCAATATGTATATGGAACCAAAGGACATAGATGAAGTTTTAAGTGAGTACTTCCATTTGTATTCACAATATAGAAGGACAGTATAGGTCTAGACATCAGAGAGAGGGACTGCAATAACAAATTAATATTGAGAGGGGGGGAGGTATTTGCTTGAAAGTGGATAATAAATCTCTGACTAGATGAGATGCATCACAGGCTGCTGTGGGAGAAAAGGAGGAGATTGTTGGGCTTCTGATATTAATTTTCAAATTCGCTCTGGCCACAGGAGGAGTGCTAAGGACAAGACCACTAATGTTGAAACCATTACTGAAAAAATGTGATAGAGAAAAAAACAGTGAGTTTAACATCTGTGGTGTAGAGACGATTGGAAAAATGTCTGATGGACAGAATTAATCTGCACTTGGAGAGACCAGAATTAATCAAGGATAGTCAGCATGGTTTTGTAACAGGAAGATCGTGACTGATAAATTTGATTGAATTTTTTGTGCAAGATGTACAGATAAAGGTAGTTGATATAATCTCCTTCAGTACCGTCTTGTGTGGCATACTGGTTAACTTAAGACCCCATGGAATACAGGGAAGTTTGGCAAAATTGTTCCAAAATTGGCTTAGTGGCAGGAAGCAGAGGCTGATGGTCAATTATGCCTTTATGACTGGAAGCCTGTGTCCAGTAGTGTACCACAGGCTTCAGTGTTTTGTCCCTTGCTGTTTGTTGTGTATATCAGTGATTTAGGCTGAAAATGTGTTGCTGGAAAAGCGCAGCAGGTCAGGCAGCATCCAAGGAACAGGAGAATCGACGTTTCGGGCATAAGCCTTTCTTCAGGAATGAGGAAAGTGTGTCCAGCAGGCTAAGATAAAAGGTAGGGAGGAGGGACTTGGGGGAGGGGCGTTGGAATTGCGTTAGGTGGACGGAGGTCAAGGTGAGGGTGATAGGCCGGAGTGGGGTGGGGGTGGAGAGGTCAAGAAGAAGATTGCAGGTTAGAAAGGCGGTGCTGAGTTCGAGGGATTTGACTGAGACAAGGTGGGGGGAGGGGAAATGAGGAAACTGGAGAAATCTGAGTTCATCCCTTGTGGTTGGAGGGTTCCCAGGTAGAAGATGAGACGCTCTTCCTCTAACCGTCGTGTTGCCATGGTCTGGAGATGGAGGAGTCCAAGGACCTGCATGTCCTTGGTGGAGTGGGAGGGGGAGTTAAAGTATTGGGCTACGGGGTGGTTGGGTTGGTTGGTCTGGGTGTCCCAGAGGTGTTCTCTGAAATGTTCCGCAAGTAGGCGGCCTGTCTCCCCAATATAGAGGAGGCCACATCGGGTGCAGCGGATGCAATAGATGATGTGTGTGGAGGTGCAGGTGAATTTGTGGCGGATATGGAAGAGTCCCTTGGGGCCTTGGAGGGAAGTAAGGGGGAGGTGTGGGCGCAAGTTTTGCATTTCTTGCGGTTACAGGGGAAGGTGCCGGGAGTGGAGGTTGGGTTGGTGGGGGGTGTGGACCTGACGAGGGAGTCACGGAGGGAGTGGTCTTTTCAGAACGCTGATAGGGGAAGGGAGGGAAATATATCCCTGGTGGTGGGGTCCGTTTGGAGGTGGCGGAAATGACGGCGGATGATACGTTGTACATGGAGGTTGGTGGGGTGGTAGGTGAGGACCAGTGGGGTTCTGTCCTTGTGGCAGTTGGAGGGGCAGGGCTCAAGGGCGGAGGAGCGGGAAGTGGAAGAGATGCGGTGGAGATTTAGGCATTAATGTGGGACATGTGATCAAGTTCGTAGATGACATGAAAATTGGTGATGTGGTAAATAGCAAGGATTAAAACCTTAGACTACAGGACGATGTACATTGGCTAATCTGAAAGGGATGAACAGTGACAAATGGAATTTAATCCTAAAAAGTATGAGGTCATGCGTTTTGGACGGACTTACAAAGCAAGGGAATACATATTAAATAGCAGAACCCTGGGAAATACAGAAAACCCCAATACCGAGGACTCTTATTATATTGATTATACTTTCACTCCTTCTTTGATAAACACTGCTGCCACTGTGTGCTTCATCATCTACAAGACCCACTGAAACAACTCATCCAGGATCTTTAGTTATTTCCTTTCAAACTCATGACTTCGGCCATCTGGATTGGCAGAGAAACAGATATATGGGAATACAACGACCTGCAAGTTTCCCTCCAAGACTGGCACCAGCCCTATTTGGGAATATATCACTGTTCCTTCTCTGTCATTGTGCTAAAATCCTGAAAGTCCCTCCCTACAACATTATGGGTGTACCCACACCATGGTTTGCAGCAGTTCAGGAAGGCAGCTCATCACCACCATCTCCAGGGTAATTAGGGGTGGGCAATAAATAAACGAATTAATAAAAGAAGTTATCTCGTGACAGGGAAAATCTTTCAACTACCTGCCTTGGACCAGGCTGCACAGTGGCACAATTGGTTCTTCACAGTCACCTCAGGCCTCTTACACAAGCCAGACATAGGCCGGATGTTCTTATAAGAGATGGGATACCACACAAACTATAAACTGACAAACCAAGGGATTACTGAGATTTGGTAAGAAATAACTAGATTCTGAAGGCTTTAGTAGGTTCTTTGACATTTTACGGCTATCATAATTGACCATATTAAGTTTGACAGACATGCCCAGGGCCTAGAAGAGAGGACAGACTTATTTGAGAATGACTTACCTGCCTCTCAGTCAAGTGTTACTCTGGTTTTATTGAGGAAATCATAGAGAGTCATACAGCTTTTACAGCACGGAAAAAAGCCATTTAGTGCATTGTGTCTGTGCTAGCTATCAAACATTCATCTATTCCAGTCCATTTTCTAGCCTTTTATGATATGACATGTCAAGTGTTCATCTAAATACTTCTTAAATATCTTTAATGGATCCTGCTACTACCATTTTTTCAGGCAATGAGTTCAATATATCCATACTCCTGTGGGTGAATTTTTTTCTCCTCAAATCCTTTCTGAAACTCCTGATCCTTACCTTAAAATGGTGGCTCCTGGTTACTGAACTGTGCTGTGAAGTAGAAAAGTTTCTCCCTATCTATCCTGACCATGCCCCTCAGTCAAATACTCATTCAACATTCTCCCAAATCTATTAGTCTGTCTTCATAGTTGAATTCAGGCAACCTCCTAGTGAATCTCTTCTGTACCCTTTCCAGTGCAGTCACATCCTGTCTATAATATGGCAACCAGAACGGCACACGGTACTTCAGCTAAGGCCTAACTAACATTATGTACAGCTTCATCATAACCTTCTCACTCTTGTAATCAATGTGTTGATAATAAAGGCAAGTATCTGGCATACATTCTTAACTTCCTTATCTACCTTTCCTGCTTCCTTCAAGGATCTATTAACACAATGTCTTTTTGATCCCCTAATGGCCTGCTGCTGTTCCTTTTTTTTATTGACTTAGTAACATGTTAGAGTGTCAGTCAAGTGAGTTGGTTTGACCTGGAGCATATTTTCAGTACGATGTTTCAGAGTCGGTTAGCTTCACCATCTCACATTCTGTTTGGGACCAGTTATATGATGATTTATGCCTTTTTTGCTTAGCGATGGAGTTTACCTGCTGCAAAGATTTGCTTGCTGCCAGGAACTGTCTACTCTAATCTCTGACAGCTTCCCTTGTCACATAAGTCTGTCCACTTCAGATTCTGGCAGTCATGCTTACCGCTGGAGTGTGTTTACTTCGAGAGCCGACCTACACAGCATTTGCCAGTTTCTTCCGTGTGATTCATCTGTCTTTACTCGAGACTGTCTGTCTATTGTGATGTCTTTAGTTTCCCTCATTTTAAGTCTGCTGCTTTTTCCTCTCATTTTTCTGTACTGCAGAATTGTTCTCTCATCTCACATTAACATTGTAACGTGGCTGCTGCTGCTTTCCTTTGTTGTAAATTTTCACAGCAGTGCTGGGCATCACATAGATGCTGTTCCCATTTGCTGCAAGGAGAGATTTTAATGGTAATAATGGTGTCTTTATGCACCGAAGAATTATAAAAGAGTAGGGATGTTTACCAGTAGAATAATTTAAAAGTTTTGTATCTAAATACATGAAGCACTTGGAACAAAATTAATGAGTTAATTTGATAGCGACTCCTGAGACATGGTTACATGAGACCAGATCTGGGAATTGAATATTCAATGGTATTCAGCATTTCGGAAAGACAGACTGAAAGGAAAAGGAGGTGGTGGAGCTTTGCTGGTGAAGGAAGGGATCAGTGCTATAATGAGAAATGACCTAAGCATAAGAGATCAAGATGTGGAATCAGTCTGGGTAGAAATAAGAAATAATATAGGGAAGAAGTACTTTGTAGGAGTAATCTGTAGGTCCCCAAAGAGTAGTTGCATAGTGGGGCACAGTATAAACATGAAAATATTAGAGGCTTGCACGAAAGGTACAGCAATAATCGTGGGTGATTTTACCATGCGCATAGATTGGAAGACCTAAATTGGCAAGGGTAGCCTGGAGGCAGAATCCATTGAATGTATTAGAGATTATTTCTTGCAACAGTATGTTGCGGAACCAACTAGGGAGCAGGCAACGCTAGATTTAGTATTGTGTAATGAGGAGAGATTAATTGATAACATCATAGTCAGGGATCCTCCAGGAAGTAGTGGCTCATAATATTTACTGCATGAATCCATGTAAAACTCTGTTATCTCACTTTTTAGATTAGAATCAATCTAAACATCAGGTCATAGACAGAGAACACAGGGGGCTAACACCTTCAACATATTGTCTAGCTATCACCATTGTTAACAGCTAACCCGAGAATGCAACTTTAAAAAAAAGGGTTTTGTGATTAACACATGAAAGAAGTGAAACTATCACTGCATTCTAACAGATGAAAG
>NC_057741.1:163712-204858 GCF_004010195.1 Chiloscyllium plagiosum
CCAACAGGTTTAATTGGAAGCACACTAGCTTTCGGAGCTACTCTCCTTCATCAGTAAATTCTGTGTTACGATCGAGCCCTCCACTATCACCTGATGAAGGAGCGTCGCTCCGAAAGCTAGTGCTTCCAATTAAACCTGTTGGACTATAACCTGGTGTTGTGTGATTTTTAACTTTGTACACCCCAGTCCAACACCGGCATCTCTGAATCATGTTGCCATTCAGGTAGTGCCAGGGATTGAATCGCATAACGGCAAATGGGAGTTTGCTTTATAATTTAAAAAATCCGCAGTTCCCAAATCATGTTTGAATCAAATCATGTTTAATAAATGCTCATTATAAGGGAATTACCTGTATTCCAAAATTCCCTAGACATGGGAAAGGTTCCAGTAGATTGGAAAAATGCTAATGTAATCTCTTCAATCAGCTAGGGAGGCAATATATGGGAAATTACAGACCAGATGGTTTAGTATCTATTGTTGGGAAAGTGTTAGAACCAATCTTCAAGGAAGCAATACCAGGACATTCAGAATGTCAAAATGCTATCCATCAGATTCAGCATGGTTTTATGAAGGTTGAGTCATGTTGGATTAATTTGCTAGAGTTCTTCGCAGGTATAACAGGCAAAGTGGATAATGAGAATCCGATAGATGTAATATATCTGGACTTCCGGAAGGCGTTTGATAATTTGCCGCATAAAAGATTAATTCACAAGATTGGATTACATGGATTAGAGATAATTTATTAGCTTGGGTAAGTGACTGGCTGATGAACAGAGACAGAGAGTAGGGATAAATGTTTTTTTTCTGGATGGCAAGAAGTAACTAGTGGGGTGCCATAGGGTTTGGTCCTTGTCCCCTAGCTATTTACAAACTACATTAATGACTTGGATACAGAGAGAGAAGGCTCTACAGCCACATTTGCTGACAACACAAAAATAGGGGGGATGGTAAATTGCAATGAGGAAATAAAAACCTTACAAATAGATAGGTTAGGTGACTGGGCCAAAACGTGGCAGCTGGAGTTTAACATGGATAAGTGTGAGGTCATGCATTTTGATTTGAAAAATGGGAAGACGACCTATTATCTAAATGTGGAGAGACTTCGGGGTAATCTGTGCGGAGGGATTTGGGTGTCCTCGTTGATGAGTCACAGAAAATTGGCATGCAAGTATAGCAGGTAATAAAGAAAGTGAATTGAATGTTAGCTTTTATAGCTAAAGGAATAGAATATAAAGGTAAGAAGTATTGTTGCAGTGATACAAGGCATTGGTGAGACCACACCTGGAGTATTGTGCATAGTTTTGGTCCCCGTACTTAAGGAATGATATTGTGGCATTGGAGGCAGTTCAGAGGAGGTTCACTAGATTGATCCCAGATGAGGGGTTTGTCGTATGAAGAGAGGTTGAACAGTTTAGCCTCTGGAATTTAGAGGAGTGAGGGGAGGTTAAATTGATGAATTCAAGATGATAAAAGATATGGATAAAATAGATGTGTGGGGCATTCTTAGATATAAGGTCATAGTCTTAGGATAAAGGATAGCGTAGTTGAAATAGAGTTGAGGAGAAACAACTTCAAAAGTTTGCAAATCTGTAGAATTCACTACCACAAAGTGCGTTGGATGCTGGAACAGGGAGTAAATTTAAGGAGGAGTTAGACAGATTAGTAGTAATTGATAATGGGTTGAAGGGTTATGGGAAGAAGGCAGGAAAATGGAGGTGAGGAGCATATCAGCCATGATCAAATGGCCTAATTTTGCCCCTATATTTTATGAACTTAATGCTACCATCAGGTTGTAAGTGTGCTGAAAGGTGGACATGAAGATGTCTTGGTAGCTCGAACCATTTGTTGAACTATGCGCTTCATGTTCAGAACATGGAGATATCTCTGTATTATTCTTTTATGTAATTAGTCTATTTACACACAATTATCAGACCTGATGTCACTTCCTGTGATATAATTAGCAATCAGATTTGTACTAGCTGCCTTATATTAAGCACAACACTGTAACTTGAATTGCATAAGGTGGTACAGAGATAGAAAAGTTGGGAAGATGTGTGGGTCACTGAAGGATTAGTGTGAGTTGAAAAATTTGATTTCATGGCACAAGAGTGCTGGTGCACTGGAATGGGCTCTACCTGAACCAGGGTGGGACCATCATCAAAATGGAAAGGATAACTTGGGCTGGTGTTGAGTTTTTCAGTAGCAAAATGGGATGGGATCTGAATAAAATAAGAAGTCTGAAAATAACAGGAGCAGGAGGTGAGAGTCAAGGCCACACAAAGATTAGGGTCAAGAATAACAAATAGTCAAGAAACACATACAGTTATGAAACACAGGTATAAATTTAACATCAAAAATCAAATGAAAGCAATAGCTGTTAAAAAATTACTTAAATTGCCTGTACAGGGCAATGCACACAAAATCCAAAATAAGGAGGTTGTAATCCAAATTGAAGCTCGAGTTACAGAACCATTTGGAATTCCTGAAACATGGCTTCTGAAGCAACAGGACCAGAAATTAAATATTGAGGGCTTGGACATACAAGAAAGGTTAAAGAAAACAGATGAGAATTCCTCTTGTCCTCCTTTTCCAGAAGGAAGCAGAAAGAGCACAAATGTGACTTTATCAAGGTGCCGGAACCGACAGTTCTAGAGGACATTGTACCACGACTGTGAGGGCTACCATTTGTATGGCCATTGAAAGTGCTATTTGTGGGTGACCATACATAAAATAATGTGGCATCCAAACTATAGCTACATTATTTAATAATGTGCTAGTGATCTGTCCTGAAAGTTTTTGATTCACTACAATTAATGAGAGGCTGGCTGCTTAAAAATAATGACTGTCATTCTACACCTATACGTCTGTCTCAGATTAGTCAAAAACGAATCAGCCATTACTGACATACTTGATGGGATAGCTGCGGAGTGGATATTTCCCCTTGAGTGGCAGATGGAGTTCAACCCTGCCAATGTGAGGTTGTCCATTTTGGAAGGACAAATAAGAATGCGGAATACAGGGTTAATGGTAGGGTTCTTAGTAAGGTGGAGGAGCAGAGGGATCTTGGGGTCTATGTTCATAGATCTTTGAAAGTGGATAGAGCTTGTAATAAGGCCTTTGGTGTATTAGCGTTCATTAGCAGAGGGATTGAATTCAAGAGTCGAAGGATGAGGGGTGACTTGATAGAGGTGTATAAGATGATCAGGGGAATAGATAGAGTAGACAAGAGTGTTACAAGGGGACATAAATTTAAGGTGAAGGGTGGAAGGTATAGGGGAGATGTCAGGGGAGATGTTCTTTACCCAGAGAGTGGTGGGGGCATGGAATGCGCTGCCTGTTGGAGTGGCAGAGTCAGAATCATTGGCGAACTTTAAGTGGCAATGGATGGGTACATGAATGGGTGCTTAAGCTCGGACAAATGTTTGGCACAACATCGTGGGCCGAAGGGCCTGTTCTGTGCTGTATTGTTCTATGTTCTATGTTGAGTGGGAATCTCAAATTAGACAACATAATTTAAAAATGAGAGGTTTCCCACTTCCAGCAAAAATAATGAGGAATTATTTTTCTCGTTGAGTTGTTTGTCTTTGGAACTCATTATCCCTGAGAGCTGGAGAAACTGAGATCAGTCAAGGTATTCAAGGCTCAGTTAAACAAATTTTCGATCTACAAGTGAATGGATTTTGGGCTCATAGATGGGAGAGACAGACAGGAACATGGAGCTGGAAATGAATCTGATCAGCCAAAATCTTTCTGGGAATGGAGTAGGCTTAAGAGGCAAAATGACCTAGTCCTAAAATAGTTTCTGTGACCAGCTGCTCAATCTCCAGTTCCCTTCAAATCACTTGCTCACCCTGTGGTTGCTCCAAGGGGCAACTTTCTCACACAGAGGGTGGTGCGTTCATTGAATGAGCTGCCAGAGGAAGTGGTGGAGGCTAGTACAATTACAGCATTTAAAAGGCTGGGTATATGCATATAAAGGGTTTAGAGAGATATGGGCCAAGTGCTGGCAAATGGGAGTAGACTAATTTAGGATATCTGGTCGGCGTGGATGAGTTGGACCGCAAGGTCAGTTTTCATGCTATGCATCCCTATGACTCTATCTATCTAATACTCTGCTATGGGCCATCAGTGGCTTCCCAGCAAAAATCCTGAAATGGATCCATTCTACACTGGGGAGACCGAACATAAACTGAGGGAACGGCTCATTGAGCATTGCAGCTGGGTCCACAGGGCTTGACTAGTCCTCTTAGTCAGCGCCCTTTCAATTCCCCAACCACTCCCTTTCTGACATGACCATCCTTGGCCTCCTCCATTGCCAAAACTAACCACAGGCCCTATTGGAGGAACAACACCTTACCTTCCACCTGGGCACCCTACAGCCCAGAGGACTCAACATTGAGTTCTTCAATTTCAAATGACCTCTCTCCTCATCTCCCAACTCCTTTCCCAGCCCGTCCCCCTCACTGCCACTGCTTACAGCCACCAACCAGATTCATTCCTCCCATTGACCAACCAGGTCATACCCTCCACCTGTCTTCACCTATCCCCACTTCACCACCCTGCCCCTGTCTCACCCTTTATCTGCATCTCCCCCACCCCCAGTGCTGAAGAAGGGTTACACCCGAAACATATCTAACTGGAAGAGATTGAAGCTAGAAGAAGTGGGTCTGAAACAATAGAAGAAGCACTCTCTGACCTTGAGCACATACATGAGGTCATTTGAAGGCAAGTCATCTGGATCAGACTCTAAAAATGAACACCTGCCCTCAGTTTTTCAGGATATGCCTTAAAACCATTCCTGCCCCCTGTGAAAACCTGACCTCTCTTCTTTCTACCTCTGGATTAAGACTTCTAGCACCTGATCAGAGAACTTAGTAACCTTCACTTCAACCTGTTGCTCCATTGCTGCTCCTCTTCTTTCCAGCAAAGATTTTCTAATACAGTTCCACTCACATTTGTAGCCCATATGGTTAAAGGCCAAGTGGTGAAAAATGGGATTAGAATAGTGAAATGGTTGTTTCTGACTGCACATGCTAGGGATATGAAGTGTTTTTTTCTATGATGTAAATCTGTATGGTTCTACAAATTCGTGTCATTTTTAAAAAGAATAGAAAACCTTTAAGAAATGGAGGCTAGCTATACAAGACACTCCTGGCCCCCTGCAGAGCACGCTGCTGGTCAGCAATGTTAGGCTGCATGTTACCGTTGTTTTGATCAACTGATCACATGAAGTTTGTGTGCTACCACTTCAACTCATCATTGCCTTTTCTATATCTTGGTTTCCAACAAATAGACAGTGATGGACTCATGATAAAGAGCAGGACATCTGGATTCAGGAGACAAATTGAAGAATGACAGGAGAAAACTGGCTCCAGAACAGAAATCTGAGTGGTGGTTTAGCGTGGTTACTCAGACTGACAAAAGTTGGGAAATGGTATTCTACAAAGACCAATTCTGGGGCCACTATAATTTGGACTTGAATCCGGTACAATTTCAAACTTTGAGAGTGGCTCCAATTGGTGTGTGCCATTAATGGAGAGGAAGATTATGTCAAAATACAGTGAAGCAATAATAAATTTGTAAAATAGATTCATAATTGGAAAAGAACTCCAAGATTAGTAAGTGTGAGGTGTACATATGAGAAGAGTAAGGAAGCCTCATTCTAAATAGTATAAAAGTTTCTTAATGAGATAAAGAAATAGAGGAATCTCAGGGTACTGTTAAGACCATGATGGGATGAATGTGTTGGTAATCAAGAACTATTCCATTATATTACTATTCCGATCATACCATTAATAAAAATGACTAATTACTAAATAGGTCAATTTGATTCCCTTGTATGCTATTATTCAGAATAAAAAACACATTCACAGGTTTCTTTAACTCAAAAATATGTTTAAGTAAAACTTATTTCAAAAACACTCAGTGAACTTGATTAGAAATTAAGCTGTAATTTGGATCGAGATCTATATCCCATTAATCACAGGCAATTACATTCACGTGACAAATGGACAGCACATTTGCAGAGCTGGCTCTAGAAAAGCTAAACAGAACAACACTTTTATAAATGTTTTGTAAAACCAGGAATAAACTGATGAATCCAATATAACGTAACCTTGTGGCCTCAGCTGAATCTCTGACACCTGAAAGTCAATTGAAAAATCTTTCCGAACAAACGGTAGTTGAGATGACAGAGACCAGATCTTTGTATAGAGGTCACAGCTTATCCTTTTGGGACTGGCAACTGTAGTCCAAATATTGAGCTGTGACACCTTTGAAGAAGAAAGTTTGCCAAATTGCCATTGGATTGATGATAATGGAATGACTGGAGCTGTTTTAGAGGCCCTAGATTTGATAGGAGCATTGGAAACATGTTGGAGAGTGGCAGCAGTATGATTAAGCCAATGTCATATAGCAGTTACTGAAGAAGGGCTTATGCCCGAAACGTCGATTCTCCTGTCCCCTGGATGCTGCCTGACCTGCTGCGCTTTTCCAGCAACACATTTCCAGCTCTGATCTCCAGCATCAGCAGACCTCACCTTCTCCTCATATAGCAGTTAAAAATACAAGAAAACAGCTTATCTGATTGAGTTAATATCGTATAACAGTTAAATTTGTAGAGTTACAAATCACACAACGCCAGGTTATAGTCCAACAGGTTTATTTGGAAGTACAAGCTTTCGAGGCAGTGCCTCTTCATCAGGTGGTTGTGGAACATGATCATACAACACAGAATTTACAGTGTCATGGAGTTGCAATGATCTATTAAACAACTTTAGTTAAAAATCACACAACACGAGGTTGTAGTCCTTAAACAAATTTGGATTAAGATTTTCATCTTTTAAAATGGGATATGGTGGTTTAGGTTCCTTAATATTCTCTAAGTTCCAGAATCTCATTCTCAAGGTGGCATCAGCTTATCTAAATAATAGGTGTCATCTCAGCTCAGACAACGCATCAAAGGGTGAAGATAAAGTCTGTACCAATATTGAGTTGATTCTATATCTAAAGTGGGGCTTACAGAATCTTATATTGATTTATGCAGTTTTTGAGCAAAACAAAATGTAATTCTGCAAATACCAATTCACCCCATAAACTTATGTGTGTGTGCATGCAGGAGATACAGAGCGGGTGTGTGTGTGTGGGAGTGTGTTGATGTGAGTACATGTGAAGGAGTATATATGTGTGTGTGTGTAAGCTTGGTCAAGTATGAGTGTGATGGGGTATAAGCCTGTGAGAGGGTGTGTGTGTGTGTGTGTTGGGGAGGTGGTGATGCGGTGTGGCTGCTGCATGGGTGTGCGTATGAGAGAGGCCCTGTGTGAGTGTGCAAGTATATAGGAGTCTGTGTGTGAGAGAGAGAGTGTATCATGCAATGGGGTCACCTGTAGTATGACATGAACCCAAGGTCCTGGTTGAGGCCTTCCTTATGGTTATCCAATTTGACTCTCAGTCTCTGCTCGGCCATTTTGCGTTGTTGATTGTCCCGAGCCAGCCTTAGAGGATTGTCATCCAGAGGTCCGAGGCCAAATGTCCCAAACTACTGAAGTGTTGCCTGACTGAGAGGGAATGGTCCTGTCTAGTGATTGTTGCGCTGTCTTTTCATCCATTGTCGTAGTGTCTGTTCAGTCTCGCCAATGTACTAAGCCTCAAGGCATCCCTGCCTGCAGCATATGAGATAGACAACATTGGCAGAGTCACAGAGGGCCAATGGGCTGAGAAGTGGCAGATGGAGTTTAATTCAGATAAATGCGAGGTGCTACATTTTGGGAAAGCAAATCTTAGCAGGACTTATACACTTAATGGTAAGGTCCCAGAGAGTGTTACTGAACAAAGACACCTTGGAGTGCAGGTTCATAGCTCCTTGAAAGTGGAGTCGCTGGTAGATAGGATAGTGAAGAAGGCATTTGGTATGCTTTCCTTTATTGGTCAGAGTATTGAGTACGAGTTGGGAGGTCATGTTGCGGCTGTACAGGACATTGGTCAGGCCACTGTTGGAATATTGTGTGCAATTCTGGTCTCCTTCCTATCGAAAAGATGGTGTGAAACTTGAAAGGGTTCAGAAAAGATTTACAAGGATGTTGCCAGGGTTGGAGGATCTGAGCTACAGGGAGAGGCTGAACAGGCTGGGGCTGTTTTCCCTGGAGCGTCGGAGGCTGAGGGTGCCAGAGGATGTGGTGGAGGCTGGTACAATTGTAACATTTAAGAGGCATTTGGATGGGTATATGAATAGGAAGGGTTTGGAGGGATATGTGCCGGGTGCTGGCAGGTGGGACTAGATTGGGTTGGGATATCTGGTCGGCATGGACGGGTTGGACCGAAGGGTCTGTTTCCAAGCTGTACATCTCTATGACTCTGAGTACCTGACGCATATTTGGTGGTATCTCTGTCAACATTCTGACACACTTGCAGCTGCCGCCATGACAGGGTTGTACGATGTTGTGGTCATTATTGTCCTGAAGGCTGGACAATTTGCTGCGAACAGTGATCTGTTTAAGGTCTGGTGGTTGTTTAAAGGCGAGAAGTGGAGGCGTAAGGAAGGTCTTGGCAAGATGCTTGTCCTCATTGATAGTGTGTTGCAGGCCACGACGAACATGGCATACGCTTTCTGCTCCCGGGACAGGACTAGGCAGGAGTGTTCCCTCCCAGTCAGGGAATGCTTCAGCGGTCCAGGGCTTTTGGTCTCGGACCTTTAGGTGATCATCCTCCATGGCAGATTTTGGGATGAGCAACAACGCAAAGTGGTCGAACAGATGCTGATAGCCAAGTCGGGGGAAGGCCTCAACTGGGATCTTGGGTTCATGTCACATTACAGGTGACCCCACTGCACTATACGGTCTCTTTCTCACACACATACCCACATTCCTACATACTCGCACACTCACGCAGACCCTCTCTCATACACAAGCTGTCTTTCATATGCGCACTCCCCCCGCCCCCCCCACCCCCCCCACCCAAACATGCAACCTCTCACAGGCTTATACCCCATTGCACTCATACGCATACTTGACCAAGCTTACACACACACTTTCACATGCACACACATGCTGTCTCTCCTGTTCACTCACACATGTAAGTTTATGGGGTGAATTTGTATTTGCAGAATTACATTTTATTTTGCTCAAAAACTAAGATTCTGTGGGCCCAACTTTAGAAATAGAATTGACTCAATATCAGTACAGACTTTACCTTCACACCTTTAATACATTGTCTGATCTGAGATGACACCTATTATTAGATAAGCTAATGCCACCTTGAGAATGTTTTTTCTGGAATTTTCTGGGATAAAGAACCTAAACCACCATATCCCATTCTAAAGGATGAAAGACTTAATCTAAATTTGTTTAAGAACTATAACCTGGTGTTGTGTAATTTTTAACTAAAGTTGTTTCAAATATCATTACAACTCCATGACACTGTAATGCTTTTGCTATAAGCTCTGTGTTGTATGGTCATGTTCCTCAACCACCTGATGAAGGAGCAGCGCTCCGAAAGCTAGTGCTTCCAAATAAGCCTGTTGGACTATAATCTGGTGTTGTGGGATTTTTAATTTTGTACACCTCGCCCCAGTCCAGCACCAGCATCTCCAAAATGTGACAAACCGAATGTAAGTCAAGTGAATTATTGACAGAATGTCGTGTTGTAATTGGCTTATTGTGTTGCTAAGGCTTATAAACAAAATGTAATTGAGATTAAGCTATCGGCATCTTAGTGTTTAAAAATGGAAACCGGACTGTCACTGCTTCTTCATAAAAATTCTCAAATTTTTACCTATTGGCAACTGTTTGTTCTAAGGTTGGTAGGTGGGTGGGGATTCCTGCTCCATCTAGTCCAAGGTGAGGGGGTTGGTTTGCTCAGTTCGCTGGACAGCTAACTTTCAATGCAGAGTGACACTAACAGTACCAGCTGAGGACAGCAATTCCATACCAGCTGAGGACAACCTAAAGGTCTCATCTTCTCAACCACATTCCCTCACCAGCAGCGTGGTGATCCTTAACGCAGCACCAGTATCTCTTCTCTCGAATGAGAGAGTGGCCCTCTGGGACTGTGACTACTATATTTTACTAAAATACAATGAACTTAATGAATCTAGTATTTACATTGAAAACTACTTTTTAAATATTGCTGGTAACATTCATGTTTGTTTCTCACAGGCATCTTTTCAGTCCTCAACTTGTCTTCGGAGTGTATGTCTCTTGCTGCAGAGCTGCCCAAGGTCTCCTATGTGAAAGCTTTGGACATCTGGTTGATTGCTTGCCTCTTGTTTGGGTTTGCATCCCTTGTAGAATATGCTGTTGTTCAGGTTTTCTTGAACAGTCCAAAAAAAGTTGAAGCTGAAAGAGCTCGAATGCAAAAAAAACTGAAAGCCAAGGAGCAGGCAGAAGGAAAAGGATGTGGAAACTGGGTCAAACCATCTTCTAAGAATACTGTAAATGGAACAGGTACTCCCGTTCATATTAGCACATTACAGGTAAGAAACTGAGTGACTCACTTATAAGTATAGTCCATTTTCATTTTTGCCACTTCACTGTTTCTAACTATGAAAGGTATGAGAAAGGATTGTTATGTCATTATTATCATAGCAGGAGTTAAAATCTTTTTATGTTGGGGAACTTCACAAATATACATGATTCTGGGAATTTTCTGACAACCCCTGAAGGACAACAGTAGTTTCACAAAGCAAAACAATATTATGTTGTTATTTTAATTTACATCAGAAACGTCACGGTGGCACAGTGGTTATCACTGCTAGCTCACAGTGCCTGAGACCCGGGTTCAATTCCCGCCTCAGGCGACTGACTGTGTAGAGTTTGCACGTTCTCCCCGTGTCTGCGTGGGTTTCCTCCGGGTGCTCCGGTTTCCTCCCACAGTCCAAAGATGTGCAGGTCAGGTGAATTGGCCATGCTAAATTGCCCGTAGTGTTAGGTAAGGGGTACATGTCGGGGTATGGGTGGGTTGCGCTTCGGCGGGGCGGTGTGGACTTGTTGGGCCGAAGGGCCTGTTTCCACACTGTAAGTAATCTAATCTAATCTAATCTAATCTAAAACAATATGCCGGTAAGTATGAAGAACACGGATTACATACAATTCTCAGGACATGCCTTGTATCACATTACTTTAGATAGAATCTGAAAATCTTGTTGTTCCTGCTGGGATTCATACAGCTCTGTTTTAAAATCTAAAATGTGTAATTTCCGTAGTTCATGCCAGCAACTCCAACTGTTTGAATCAATATTCAAACTTCAGGTGCACAATGAAAGTTCACTGTATAAAGAAAGATGGAAAGGAATGGGACAATCCTGTAAACAATCCCTAAAATAATTATTAAGTAACTTATTGGCTTAAAACAGAACATGTTGCAAATTGAGCACTTTGATATATCTATTCATTTCTTCCATTTGCAATTTCACCAGGAGATTTAACATTTTGGCTGTAACGAGGTAATGATAAATAGTGAGCAGCAGTGGCGAGATACTGGCTCCTCCTCCCTGCTCTGTAATTCAGGAATCTCAGAGCAGAACATTGTGACAAAATACATTGATGAAGGTAGAGCAGTGGATATGGTGTATATATGGATTTTAGCAAGGCTTTTGATAAGGTTCCTGGTTGTAGGCTTATTCAGAAAGTAAGGAGGCATGGGATACAAGGAAAGTTGGCTGTCTGGATACAGAATTGGCTAGCCCATAAGAGACAGACAGTAGTAGTAGATGGAAAGTATTCAGCTTGGGGCTCGGTGACCAGTGGTGTCCAGCAGGCATCTGTTCTGGGACCTCTGCTCTTTGTGATTTTTATAACTGACTTGGATGAGGAAGTGAAAGGGTAGGTTAGTAAGTTTGCCGATGACGTGAAGGTTGGTATGAATGGTAGATAGTGTGGAAGAATGTTATAGGTTGCAATGGGATATTGACAAGATGCAGAGTTAGCTTGAGAAATGGCAAATCAAGTTCAACCTGGAAAAATGTGATGTGATTCATTTTGGAAGGACGAATTTGAATGCAGATTATAGGTTTAAAGGCAGGATTCTTAGCAGTTTGGAGGAACAGAAGGGTCTAGGGGTCCACATCCATAGACCCCTCAAAGTTGCCACCCGAGTTGATAGAGTTGTTAAGAAAGCGTATGGTGTGTTGGCTTTCATTAGCAAGGGGACTGAGTTCAAGAGCTGGGAGGTTATACTGAAACTCTATAATGCCCTGGTTAGACCACAGTAGGAATATTGCATCTAGTTCTGGTCCCCTGATCATAGGAAGGATGTAAATGCTTTAGAGAGGGTGCAGAAGAGATTTACCAGGATGCTGCCTGTACTGGAGGGCATGTCTTATGAAGAAAGGTTGAGGGAGCTAGGGCTTTTCTCATTGGAGTGAAGAAGGAAATAGAGGTGTACAGGATGATGAGAGGCATAGACAGAGTGGATAGTGAGGAATATTTTCCCAGGGTGGAAATGGCTATCATGAGGGGCCATAATTTTAAGATGATTGGAGGAAGGTTTAGGGTGCAGCACGACATAGATAAGATGCAGAGCTGGGCTGAGAAATGGCAGATGGAGTTCAACCTGGATAAATGCAAAGTGATGCATTTTGGAAGGTCGAACTCAAATGCTGAATATAGGATTAAAGACAGGATTCTTTAATTCTGTGTGGAGGAACAGAGGGATCTTGGTGTGCAAGTACATAGATCCCTCAAAGTTACCACGAAAACGGATATGGTTGTTAAGAAAGCATATGATATGCTTTCATTAACATGGGGAACGAGTTTAAGAGGTGCGAGGTTTTGCTACAGCTCTACAAGTCCCTGGTGATACCACACTTGGAATATTGTGTCCAGTTCTGGTCACTCTACTATAGGAAAGATACAGAGGCTTTGGAGAGGGTGCAAAGAAGGTTTACCAGGATGCTGCCTGGACTGAAGGGCTTGCCTTATGAAGAGAGGTTGAGTAAGCTCAGACCTTTCTCTCTGGAGAGAAGGAGGGAGAGAGGTGACCTGATCAAGGTATACAAGGTAATGAGAGGTGTGGATAGAGTCAATAGCCAGAGACATTTCCCCAGGGCGGGACTGACTGGCACGAGGGGTCAAAATTTTAAGATATTAGGAGAACGGTATAGAGGGGATGTCAGAGGAAGATTCTTTACACAGACAGTTGTGAATGAATGGAATGTGTTGCCAGCAGTGTTGGTGGTGGAAGCAGAGTCATATGGAACATTTAAGCGACTGCTGGGCATGCACGTGGATAGCAGTGAATTGAGGGGTGAGTAGGTTAAGTTATTTTATTTTATATTAGGATTAATCCTCGGCACAACATCGTGGACCAAAAGGCCTGTTCTGTGCTATACATTTCGATGTTCTATGTAGATGTCAGAGGTAGATTCTTTGCACAGAGAGTGGTGGGCGCATGGAATGCACTACCAGCAGTGGGTGGAGGAGTCAAATACATTAGGGACATTTAAGTGACTCTTGGATGAGCACATGCATGATAGTAAATGTAGAGTGTATGGGTTAGTTTGATTTTAGAGGAGGATAAAAGGCTAGCACAACATTGAGGGTTGCAGGGCCTGTACTGTCCCATACTGTTCTTTTGGTCTGTGTTCTCTATACTAACATTTACATTAGGTCTAATTTCTTGCCCTTGGTTTATTCATGCTTCAAAATCTATCGATCTCATTTTTGAACATGTGCAACTTCCAAAAGCAGGTTAGAAAAACGCCAAGATTCACAACCCTCTGAGTGAAGAAACTTACCACAGTCTTAAACAGCTAGCAACCTCCCTTCCTCAACCAACCTGAGACTCTTAGCTGCACTTTACACAGGGAAACATGGCCTGCCCCAATGACATTGCCAGACCTAATAGGGGCAGAAGGGGCTCTATTGTTCATAGAGTTCCTGAGCAGGTAACATGAGCCACTCAATTTAAAAGCAACTAGCTTTCAGGATGCATGCTTCTCCTGCAACAGGTAAAATTTGAATGATGGTGGCTACTGAAGGGCCATTATTAGCCAATGGGCAAGCAGATCATCTGACATTTGTCCCACTGAAAGTAAAATACCCATGGTATGGGTAGGCAATGGGGCATACACTGTCACCATGGCACCAAGCTTAACATGGTACAGTTTGGTGGGAGAAGTAAAATGGCTCAGTGGTTAGCACAACTGCCTCAGTGCCAGGGGCCTCGGTTTGATTCCATCCTCAGGTGACTGTGTGGAGTTTGCTTGTCCTCCCCATGTCTCTGTGGGTCTCCACCAGGTGCTCCCGGTTTCCTCCCACAGCCCGAAGATATGCAGGTTAGGCAGATTGGCCATGAAAAATTGCCCATAGTGTTCAAGGATGTGTGGGTTAGGTGGATTGCCATGGGAAATGCAGGTTACAGGGATAGGTAAGGGGGATAGGTCAGGGTGGGATGCTCTTCAGACGGTCGGTGTTCGACTTGGGCCAAATGGCCTGTTTCAATACTGTGATTTAATTCTATGGAATCCCACTTATAAGACTATGACTCCTGGTAAAGAGCCTCTCAGTATCGATCTTCAGAGACCTTCTATAAATTTTAAACATTTCAATTAGATTATCTTTCAATCTTCTAAACTCCAAAAGAATAGCCACCATCTCACTGGACAGTCAGCTCATCCCAGAGATCAATCCAGTGAACTTTTGTTGTACACTTTCAAAGGTAAGTACAACCTTCCTAAAAGGATAATTGTACATGTTACACAGGCTGTGGTCTCAGCATTGGTCGAATTGGATCATGATTTCCTCAATCATATGTTGCAACCTTTGTGCAACCGCAGCTAATATGACATTAGTGTTTCTAATGTCTTTCCGTTCAAGTGGGTTAACTTTTGTGTAGTAGGACACACTGGTCTCTTTGAATATCACATTTATTCATTTAATCCAATGATGTGGACTATTAATAAAGCTGTGGGCCAAATATTGATCCTTCTGTACTTTATTAATTATAGCCTGTGACCCTAAAAATGACTAACTTACTTCTGTTTTCTGTATATTTACCAATCCTCAATATATTATCACCAGTCTTATGAACAAGATCTTGTGTAGTGTCTTGTGAAAATGTATTGTGCCTTTCCATTCATACTCCAAATTTGCATACTTTAACTCTTACCCACATCATCTTACATTTGCCACCTTCTTGCCCAGTGTCTTACCCTTTGCAACTTATCCCGACATGTGTCCTGGTTTGTTTTTTCACCTATGTTGTATTGTTTGCAAACTTGGATATATAATATTTGGCCTCTTCATTTAATCCGACAGTGTAGACTATTAATAAAGCTGTAGGCCAAATAGAGATCCTTCTGGTGCTTCATTCATTATAGCCTGTCATCCGAAAAATGACTAACTTATTTCTTCAATATATTATCACCAATCTTATGAACAAGATCTCATAATAACCTATGGCAACTTATTGATTTGTTTCTGAAAGTCCACACAGATTACAGGAAGATATGAATGCTCTCTTTGGATGAGTGTGATACAGTCTTCCATGTCATGACTGCCACCAAATGTATTTGGATGTTTTTGTGCTGCAGTATAAGACCACAGATAGTCCCTATGACCTTTTGTGTTTTTGGCTAGGAAAAAAGGCATCAGGTTCTTAGAGCACCTCAGTTGAAAATCTTTCATCCACAATTGCCTCTCTAACAGATGCAGGGTAGATTGTTGCTCGCTCCACTCCAGCAGACAGAACCAGGAACAGTTTCGGGCAACTCCCATAACTGAATGCAGAGAGCCTCGATTTGGTTTGGTTGACCTCATCTTGCTTCTCTTTTCTGTCAGTGCAGTTGTTTAAACCCTGTGTGGTGGAAGCAGTTGGCAATTGTGGCTTCCATCACTACTCTGCACACCTCCTTCTTCATGAACATGGCCTCTAGAGCAGTTGTGTTGAATCTCTGCTCTGTATCAATGACCTCAACAATTTGAGATTAGCTACCATCTGAAGTGGATTTTCAGATGCCTAATCATCCCTTGGTCTGTTGGCTGGAACTTGGCCATGGGAAAAGCACAGCCGATCAGGCAGCATTTGAAGAACAGGAGAATCGACGTTTGAGGCATAAGCCCTTCATCAGGAAGTCTGCAGTCCTCACTTTCTCCTGGAACTTGGCCATGTTGTTGGGAGGCAAGAGCATCAGTTGGATGATCGAAGCCCTGATTTCAGGGTGCGCAGGATACTTTTCTTTAAATGATGATAATCTTCATTTTCTTCAAAATGTCCAATTTCCTGATCTATGTCTTAAAATCACTGGAAGTCATCCAAGGAGATTTATTGGACTTGGACAGTGCAGATAGTGCTCTGACATAGGAAAGTTCAAAAAGCCACATTTTTCTTCCTATCATAAGAACTTTGACTCTATAAAACTTTGGTTAGACCGCACTTGAAATACTGCGTCCAGTTCTGGTCGCCCTATTATAAGAAAGATGTGGATGCTTTGGAGTGGGTTCAGAGGAGGTTTACCAGGATGCTGGCTGGACTGGAGGGCTTATCTTATGAAGAGAGTATGACTGAGCTCAGACTTTTTTCATTGGAGAAAAGGAGGAGGAGAGGGGACCTAATTGAGGTATACAGGATAATGAGAGGCATAGATAGAGTCGATAGCCAGAGACTATTTCCCAGGGCAGAAATGACTAACATGAGGGGTCATAGTTTTAAGCTGGTTGGAGGAAAGTATAGAGGGGATGTCAGAGGTGGGTTCTTTACACAGAGAGTTGTGAGAGCATGGAATGCGTTGCCAGCAGCAGTTGTGGAGGCAGGGTCATTGGGGACATTGACATACAGGTGCATAAAACCCCAGAGCCTGATGGAATGTATTACAGGATGTTTTGAGAGGTAAGGACAGAGATTTCTGGAGCCTTGGTGAAGATATTTAATACTTTGCTGGCTGGAAGTAAAGTGCTAATGTGATTCCTTTGTTCAATAAGGACATCAGGGCCAGGTATTTTTAGATCAGTTAGTCTGATATCTGTCATAGGGATATTATTAGGAAAAGTTCTAAAGGACAGAATTAATCAATACTTGGATAAATCAGGGATAGACAGCATGATTCTTTAGGTGAACCTGTCTGACTAATGAATTTTTGTTTTGAAAAGGGATCTAAATATATTGAGAAGAGTAATGTTGTTGTGTTTTACAAAGATTTCAATAAGATCTTTGAAAAGGTCCCACATGGAAAGCTGGTCCAAAAGTAAGAGCCCAAGGGATCCAAGGCAGGTTGGCAAACTGGATCCAAGATTGGCTTACCAATCGGAGATAGAGGGTTGTTGAAAATGGAGGATTGTTTTCATAACTGGAAGCCTGTGACCAGCGGTGTACCAGAGGGGTCAATGCTTGAACCTGATGCTGTTTAGTTTTTACATTAACAACTTACATGAGAATGTAGAAGTTATAATAAGTAAGTTTGCAGATGACACAAAAATTGCAGATAATGTGAGGAGGATGGTCTCAGGCTACAATCAGATATTGATCAGCTGGTAAAGAGGGCAGAGCAATGGCAGATGAAATTTGAAAGTGATGCATTTCAGGATGTTTAATAATGAAAAGATACACACAGTGTATGGTAAGTCTTTCGGGAATACTGAGAAACACAATCTTCTGTATTGGACTATAGATCCTTGACGGTGTCAGCACAGTGTAGTGAAAAAGGAGAGAGTACGGAGGAAATTCACTGGGGCTGCTTGGGATGAAGACTGGATAGGCTGGGTTTGTTTTGCTTGGGGCAGGGGAGGCTAAGGAGATCTGATTGAGGTATACAAATTATGAGAGGCATAGACATAGCAGATTGTGAGAATCTCTTCCTCATAGCAGACATGTCTTAAATCAGGGGGTGTAAGTTTAAGGTGAGGAGTAAGTCATTTAGAGGAGATTTGAGGTAAATGTTCCTCAGGCAGATATATGCTGCCTGAGGAGTGGTGGAGGCAGGTACTCTCAATATGTTTTAGAAGCACTTGGAGGAATACTTAAAATGTCAGAACATAGTAGACTACAGAACCAAGTGCATGTAAATGAGATAGTCTAGTTTTGTACTTGTTGGCAGCATAGAAGGCAAGGCTGGAAAATAGGATTAGAATAGCTCTGTGGTTGTTTTTGACTGGCATGGACGCGATGGGCTGAAGGGCCTTTTTCTGTGCTATAGACCTTTATGACACCTATCAGATTCTTGGTTCTCCTTTCTTTTCAGTCTGACCAGCTCTGTCATTTCTTTATTCCCCAACATAATTTCCCCTGTGTCTGCCTCTAAGCGTCTTGCATTTAGCTTTGTTGATCTCTCCCTTTTTACTTATAGCTTGTGAGATATTTTACATTTCTTGCAAATCTACTGTCTATTTAGTGTCACTTTATCACTTACTTATTCACCATTTGCTGATTTTTAAAACTGAAAAATGTGTTGCTGGAAATGCGCAGCGCGTCAGGCAGCATCCAAGGAGCAGGAGAATCGACGTTTTGGGCATAAGCCCTTCTGGAGGTTTTAATTAGATTCCTGAAGAAGGACTTATGCCCGAAACGTCGATTCTCCTGCTCCTTGGATGCTGCCTGACGCGCTGCGCTTTTCCAGCAACACATTTTTCAGCTCTGATCTCCAGCATCTGCAGCCCTCACTTTCTCCTAGCTGATTTTTAAAACCCAATCCTCAGGATTGCTATCTTTTAAACAACATTTAAGCCTTTAACATTTATCAGCTCTTAATCACATTATTATGAACTGATCCAGTTAGCTCACATATACCACTTTCTCTTAGTCAAGGATACCTTTATTTCACGTGAATTGTAAACTATTAAATCAATAATCGAACTATTATCCGCAGTATAACTTGCTTGTCAGGACATTTAGTGCCATTGGGAGGTTTTAATTAGATTGACAGGGAATAGAAAAGGGACGCTCAGGTTCAAGGTGGTGGGGGGGGGGGGGTGGAAAGCAAAAGTAATACAAGGAAGTAAAAGAGTGGTAACCAAGATTATAAGACCAACAAGTAAGATCAAAATGAAGAATAATGTTTCGAAGGCTGAATTAAAGGTGTCTGTCTGGTTACATGTAGAATTCTCAAAAAAAATTGATGAAGAAATAGTAACATGGAACAAAAAATGGCAGAGGAACTGATTAGTTGCTTTGCATCATTTTTCATAGTGGAGACATTAGCAGCCTACCAGAATTTCAGGACAGTCAGGGGCAGAGGTGAGTGTAGCGGCCATATATAGGGGAAAGTGCTGGGGAAGCTGAGAGTTCTGAGGGCAGATAAATCACCAGGACTGGATGGGCTGCACCCCACCATTCTGAAGGAGATACCTGAGCAGATTGTAGAGGTATTGGTGGTGATCTTTCAGGGACTACTGGAGTCAGGGAGAGTCACATAGGACTGGAAATTGCTAATGTAACACCTGTGTTTAAGAAGGAAGGGAAGAAGAAGACAGGAAACCATTGGCCGGTAAACCTGGCCTTGGTTGTTGGTTAGATTTTACAGACCATTATTAAGGATGTGATTGAGGACTACATGGAAGTGTTTGGTTAAGAAAAGGGCTGAGAAAGCACGGTTTTGTCAAGGGGTGGTCTCTCTCTCTCTCTCTCTCTCTCACACACACACACACACACACACACACACACACACACACACACACACACATTCTCTCACACACTCACACACACACATTCTCTCACACACTCACACACACACATTCTCTCACACACTCAACCCCCAACCCAGACACACACAGACAGACAAAGGCCCACATGCACACACCTATTTTATGGGGTGAATTTGTACTTGCAGAGTTACATTGTACTTTGCTCAAAAACTGCATGAATTCATGCAAAATTCCGTTATCTCACTTTTTAGATTAGAATCAATCTCAACATCACGGCATAGACCGACAACACAGGCTCCCAAGCACTGAGGATGTCACCTAGACAGGGGACGAAACGTTTGCAACAAAAATTTCCAGCTCGGTGAACAGAACCACAACAACAGGGACATTCTTCACCTAGCAGACCACCAGAGAAGGCCAAAACATTAAACATTGCCAATTTTGACACAGCATCCTTGGTCAGTGCCTTCTCCAGGGCCAGGTAGAATATGCAGCACTGCAGTCAAAAGATCAATGTACTTCAGTGGTCTGCAAGGGTTAGGTGTAATCATCTTCTCACCACTACTGTACACTCATGCACTATCATTGCACACCATCCTCACCAATGCTCATGGATTAATAACCTCACCATTGTGTACATCATCTCCACTTAATCTTTTTCCTCCATAGATACTAACTTACTTCTGTTTTAAAAAAACAATGCAATCCCAATTGCTGGCAGCCTCCAAGGAAGTGCAAGAAGTGCAAAGTGAATGAGCATTTACAAATTAGGCAAACATGTGTTCAGTGCAGATGTACAAAATGGCTGTTTCTGTGTGCTGAAGCACACAAGTCAAAGGTGTCCCTGAGCTCTAAAGTGAAGCCTCGGAAGCCTGGAGCGGATTCTGAGTTGGTCTGAGATCAGCCATGATAACGTGGTGAGGCTGATGGTTTGGTGATGTCAATATTGTTGGATGAAGTTTGGAGAGAAACGCTGTCCATGTTGCATTCAAGGATGTGTTGGTGAAGGGACTTTCAGACAATGAACTACATTCACCACATACTGCTCTGATTTTCAAGTCAGGAATTTTAGCTGTCTAGCCTGTTGGGAGAGGAGGTAGAATTGCAAACTACATTTAAATGAGGAGAGTTGGTTTATTAATGAGATACAAATGCGTGGAAATAAGATAATTGCTGCTTATAAGCAAGATGTGGATCATGCAATTAAAGTTTTAAGGGGAATATCTGACTTATTTTTCTCCGTTTCGGCTATCTAATTTTTTGATCAAGTCATACTTTCCCAGGAATTCTCACATTGATCACAATGGGAAAATTCAGCCCGACGGCTTGATCCTTTGAGGATGGTCTTTTACTATGTATCGATGTCAGCCCTTATTAGAGATGGTTTTCCAAATTATCCTTTGCTCCTTTCTTGAACAACAGTGGCACATTTTCAATCTTCCAGTCCTCCTGGAGTAATTCCATGTTCAGAGAGGCCTGAACATCTGTCAATGGCTCCACAATTAGTTCTTTATCTATTGCAGCAAAGTAGGATGTTAAGGTGGGTCAAGATGAGGATAAGTAGGTCTCCAGGGTCAACTTTCCAAATTAACTTTCTTGCCACCTTCAGGAAGTAAGGACAGAATTTTTCAGGTCTTTCCATGGCATGAGCCAAGGATTTAAAGTGTACTCATTCCAATTATAAAGCCTTGAAAGATTGCTGTACTGTCACTATCTCCCCGAGTCAGGAGTGGGTAATTTGCACGCCTGCTGCCTTCCTTGGATGTGGTAGCCATTTCTCACCAATCAAACCTGATTTCCCTGTTACCTGAGGTAAGCACAAAAGTACCATCGAATGTTGATAGGGCAGGCAGTCAAATGAGTCACCACCATCATGAGATGGAAATGTGTTGCTGGAAAAGCGCAGCAGGTCAGGCAGCATCTAGGGAACAGGAGAATCGACGTTTCGGGCATTAGCCCTTCTTCAGGAAACCATCATGAGGACTTGCAATCTGTGCGAGGTTATCTTGAGTCACCAAAGCTGCCGGGTGAGTCCGGATTGGTTTTGTTTGATAAACACATCCCCAAGTAGGGCAGCGCTTGTTTGCATGTGTTAGCTCTAAAATTACCATAGTTATCCAAGTAATGTTTGGAGCAATTAAAGGAACTATAACTGATTTCATGAGCTATTCACAATTTCACTGTACCAGCCGTGTGTACTTAGACATGTATGGCTTAATCTTTGAGACAAGCATGTTACTAGCAGCATCAACAGGTAACTGGACCAACAAAGGCAAGTGGGCAACAGGAAAGCAACGTGGTGGGGGTGTGAGGGGGATGCCGACAGAGGCAATACCTCGGGGGAGGAATACAGGTGGAGAGAGAAATGCAGCACGTGCCGCCCTCACACCAAGTGGACCCCATACCACCCCTACTAGACAGATTTTCATAAAGGGCAAAGCATTTGAAAAGTCTAAAATGTCAAATGTCAAAAATTGACTTCCAAGAGCTCTTGGGATTGCACCTGAAGTCAGAATTGGAGTGCATTTCCCACTGAATCACTTTTCGGACACTTTTTTCGAAGTGGTACCGGTGAGGCCATTGTTTCTGAAAATAATGTTCCCAAAAATCTCCGGGAACTTGCCAACTTGAACAGCAGACAAAGCCAACTGCTCCTGAAACAGGTCGGGATCCTGAAATTGAGTGCATTGACATGGAACTTAGTCCCTGCAAACACGTCTAGATCTTTTAGCCACCCAAATTCTGTGATCTTGGATAATTTAAGTTTGAGCTGCTGACATGGAAACACAGCAAGATGAGGGCAGGAGTGAATTCCCGCGAGTCGTGCAGCAACCTAGAACATGTTTCCTGCTGTGCCGACTTTCCCTCTGGTTGACACTTTGTATTTTTTCATCTTTTTGGACATTTTTCCAAATTTTTCCTGGTTACTGACTGAAAAAAATGCCCAAAAATGTTTAAAAATGCTAAGTTTTCCTGACAACTCGATTCACGTTTTCCGACATTTTTCTAAGTTTTCTCAGGAACTCTTTGGACATTTTCAAACACGTTTCTAAGTTTTCCTGGTTACTGTGATGCCATTTTTAATGTAAGAAAATATGACAACATTGAAAAACATCGAAGTGTTGATGTTGAGAACAACAGTTTCAACAGTGAGTTCTGAATCTTCCTATTAAACAATGACTAATGTGTTTTCATGCAATGTCATTTTTATAATAAGCTAACAATCTTAATTTTTATACGGTTTGCAATTTTGCCCCCACCCCCTGCCACTTCTCAAAATTAGACTGGGACAACTCATGCTTTGAAATTCAGTTACCTGACAAACGGAACTTACTTCTTCTGACCTCCATTTTAAAGGTCCATTAACCATCATGCCCTTCAATGCTTCCTGGGCAGTGCCCTTTTTCAGTCTTAATCTGCTGAAGTCAGCATTAGCAAACCACCAACTTCACCATGCTATCAAGGTTGATCTCAGAGTTCACTTCAGTTCCATGGGACTGCTGTTAAAACTCAGGGACACTTTTGCTGTGCATGCTCCTGCCAGGTAATTTTGTGCACAGGATGCACCTTATGGCCATCAACTTCATTTCTTACTCTTACTCATTTAGTGCTTATTTTTAGGCTCCCGGCCTTTGTGAATTTCACAGCTATATGGACAGAGGGCAGGAATGGTGGGTGAGAGTTGTTGAGAGGAGTTACTGCATGCAGTAGTGACGTTGGTAATCAATCAACACTGGTGAAGCTTGGGTGCAGTGACAAAGTTACAGTGAGCAAGAAGTAACAGGGGGAAGCTGGTGGCACTTCCCCTGAGGAATGCAGGAGGTCATTGATCTTCATCCTGCACTGCTGTGCATTCCCATCTGATCTTGAAAGCAGCACTGACCTGCAGGTTTAACTGGACAGGATTTATGGGTGTAGTTCCCAATTCATGAATGCAACTCAAAGAAACAAATTCAGCCCACTGAGTATAAACACAGGAAAGTTATCCCCAATCCTTATAAAGCACTGGTTAGGCCTCAGCTAGAGTATTGTATCTAGTTCTGATCACCACACTTAAAGAAATGTGTAAAAATCTTGAGATGCTGCAGAGGAGGTTTAGCAAAATGGTTCCAGGGCTGTGGGATTCTAGCCAAGGTTAAGTTGAAGAAACAAAAGTTGCTGTCCAGAGAGCAGAGTTTATGGGGAGATATGATAGACAGCTACAAGACTATGACTGGTTAAAATAAGTCAGACAAAAACAAAAGTTCCTAGTAGCTGATGGAGAAGGACCAGGAGACAGAGATTTTAGGGTTTGGGCAAGTCCTGAAAGGGATATTTATGGCAAGAGCTTTTTAATATAGCGAGTGGAAGTGAACTGAAACATTACTTAGAAAGTTGGGGAAAGCAAAGAGGAAGAAAGATTTCAAAAGAATATTCAATCTACACTTGAGAGAAATATACATGTAGGACTGTGGGGATAGAGCAGAGTAATGCGACCGACTGATTAGAATTCACAGCAGAGAGTCGTTTTGGGCTCAATGGGCCAAATGGCCTCCTTTTATACTGAAGTCGCAACAGGAAGTTAAAAGGTGTCCTTTAGATTCAAAGTGTTAAGAGGTCCTTTATTCCACCTGAATAGATTTTTTAAAAATAGATACTGGCACATGTATTACTTTATCAACATCATGTTTCAAGGAACAAATTATTGAGTGACTCGGAACAACAAGGTCTGAAATTTCCAGAATTGCTGTTATGTAAATTGTATCTTGACAATAGATGATAGTGAATATAACAGATCGAGCTTATTTGTACCCCCTTTATTTTAATTAACATATACGTAATCACCAAGGGTCCAGCAAGATGATGTCGAACCAGTGTAGTGACCCAGTGGTGTCTATGGAAGTGTATTGGACTGTTTTGTAACATCTGCATTTTAAATCAGCTTATGTATCTAAAACGTTTCAAAAGAATCTCATCTTGAAACGCCTGAATCTAACCAGCTCTGTACCTTTTACCTGTTTAAAACTTCCAACATTAATCAAAAAGCATTGCACACAGCTGACAAGGTTGTGCTGAGCTTGCCCCGCAGCCCAGAGTTTTTGAAATTCTTTGATTATTGTAATTAAATTTCATTAATTTGAATTGAATCATTTCTTTCAAATGTTAATATTCCATGAGGCTGAAAGTCATACACTTCATGTTTCATGATATTTTAGATTACATTTCAATTGTATATAAAGACATCATTATAGCGTCCTATTATACCTTTAGATAATCGAATTGATGTTTCTGGTTTCTCAAGGCAAATCATTTTGGGATATTATGGATAAAAGTATTTCCTTCTCTTACATACCACATTAATATTTTAGCTTATCTATTATGAAAGCCCACACTAATTTCTACTAATTTCCTTTGGGTAATATGAATAAGGTTATTAACAGTATCAATGCTTTAACTTCTGTTCACACCCTTACCCATATTGGCTTCATGCCCACTTTAACTTGCAATCTCTCTCTTATGTAGGAACTACTAGTACAAGTGTGTTGTACTCATTCTTGTTAATGAATATGGTATATGTAGACATGGTATATTTTTCTCTTTTTTTTTTCTTTTTCCTGTGTAGTTTTGACAAGGGAGATATATATTCTGATCTGTGAACATGCCAAAGTAGGTTGAATTTGAACCTGAACAAAAAAAATACAAAGGACTTTATGAAAAAAGATCCTCCGCAATCTGCAGACTATTTGGAAAGAAGTTATATGCAACCATCTGTTATCATTAATGTATGAACATCTGTAACAAATAGAAACCATTTGCTTTGATAGTTTGATGATATCATAAAATGAATACATTATGGAACTCCTTAAAGGAGGGAGGGTTCTGTCTACTGAAATTAGGGTTTGATAGCGAATGCTTTTAATAACAAAATAATCTGGTTCTTATCTCAGCTGAATGTTAAATTATGATGCTAGATATAAATTGTTACTTTTTCAATAGAAGTTCTCAGAGATGAAAATTACTTACACTTACTTAAAGATAGAGTTCTCAGTAACATATAGCTATTTCTGAAAATGATCCTAGAGAATGCTGCTTTAAATCTAGTGATGATGTCATATTGTAATTATTGTGTGTTGTTTTGGCATCAACTGTTTGGTATTTTAATACACTTTCTCCATCATTGCTCACAAGATCATAACACTTCCCTAGTATTGTTGTGCCACATGCACAAGCCTAAAGTGACATAGAAACTAATGTCTGACCACTCATCACAACCTTACAGTTTCAACTGTGCAATATAATCTCAAAATTAACGCTCAAGTGCAGCTCCTTTATTATAATCCAGCTTCATGTTCCTTCCACATGAAGCTCTCAGAATTTCAAATATAATTTAGCAAGTATCTTAGGTGAAGGCCAACTCAGCTAGTGTCTGTCATTACTAAGACTGTAAATGTTGAAGAAGAGTATCATTAATTAGGTGATTCCAAGTCTGTGCATTAGAGGGCTGAGGTTTGCAGGGGAGCACATGACATAAGGTAGCCTGAATGTTCCCTGTCAGAGAATAAATTAAAACTCAAGGTGATAAGGTATATTTCTGGAGACTCTGTTTGTGCCACAGAATTAGTGTACAGATGGAAAATTAAACATGGACATCATATGTATGTAGAGAACTGTACCTCAGCAAATAGCATGTACACATGCACACAATCTGATATGCAAAACGCAAATTATTTATTAGTATTCAGAAAATTTGAGTCAGTCATTTTGATCTCTGCCTAGTCCTTGTTCCTCTGCTTGAAGAGCAAAGTCTCTGAAAAATTATCTGAATTTGTGGAGTGTTTGTCTTAAGAAAGGTTTAATTAAGCTTGTAAAGTTGTAGCGAGAATTGGAAGAATGTAATATGATACATTTGAAGTTCAGGAGACGTAAAGGTGCAAAATTCAGAAAAATTATCATACAGTATGATTTGTGAAAATAAGTAGGTCATGATCTGTTTTGTTTCAAGGCTAGAAATATGTGTGCCAAGGAGTGGCAGATGGAGTTTAATTTAGATAAACATGAGGTACTGCATTTTGGAAAGGCAAATCAGAGCAGGACTTATACACTTAATGGTAAGGTCCTGGGGAGTGTTGGTGAACAAAGAGACCTTGGAATGCAGGTTCATATTTCCTTGAACATGGAGTCTCCCGGTAGATAAGGTAGTTAAGAAGATCTTTAGTTTGATTTTAGTAGGATAAAAGGTCAGAAGAACATAGAGGGTTGACGGACCTGTACTGTGCTGTACTGTTCTATTTTTGTTTCTAAACTTTCCTTTATTGGTCAGAGCATTGAGAATCAGACTTGGGAGGTCATATTGCAGCTGTACAGGACATTGGTTAGGCCACTTTTGGAATAGTACGCGCAATTCTGGTCTCCCTGCTATAGGAGGAATGTTGTGAAACTTGAAAGGGTTCAGAAAAGATTTACAAGGCTGGAGGGCTGCCAGGGTTGGAGGGTTTGAGCGACTGGGAGAGGCTGAAAAGTTGGGGCTGTTTTTCCTGGAGCATCAGAGGCTGAGGGGTGAACTTACAGAGGTTTATAAAATTGTGAGGGGCATGGATAGGGTAAATAGACTGTCTTTTCCCTGGATTGGGGGGGTCCAGAATTAGAGGTTTAGAGTGAGAGGGAAAAGATTTAGAAAGGGACCTAAGGAGCAACTTTTTCACGTGGTGCATGTATGGAATCAGCTACCAGAGGATGTGGTGGAGGCTGGTACAATGAGAGCATTTAAAAGTCTTCTGTCTGGATGGATACATGAACAGGAATGGTTTAGAGGGAAATGGGTCAAGTGCTAGCAAATGGGATTAGATTAATTTAGGATATCTGGTTGGCATGGATGAGTTGTACAGAAAGGTTTGTTTTAGTGCTGTACGTCTCTCTGACTCTAAATGCCTGCTGTTGCCAGTGACAAAGTTCCTTGTCATCTCTGCCGTTGGTTCATACTGTTCCAAGATTCCTTCTGCATCCCAGCATAAAGGTCATCAAAACTTTCTCATAACCAGATAGGATTCCTGTACATAACAAGGATAACAAAAGTCCTTTTAAGAAATTTAAAATTATGAGCCAACACTAATTCAGAACAGTTTGTTAAAATTGCAAGTCCTTCAGAATTCAGACTTGTGGATTTAATTAAAATCATTTTTATTAAAACATGGGATCCTGTTCTTTTAAGTTTACCAAGACTTCAGACTAAATGCGGAGTGGTCACCCTTAGTTTATTGGTTCAAATATTGACGAACTCCAGCATTCCAAGAGTGTTATAGAAGATTAGTTTGAGGGCTGATAGCAGATTGACTGAGCCTTTTTGGCAGATTAACTAAGCCTGACTTTCTAATGTCGTCTCTGTCAGTCAGTGAAAGTACCCATCACCTATCTGCTGAAAAGCGCAACTAGCGGTCCACTGAATCAAGAAAAACATACCTGCATCTGTTTATTAAACCTATTCAAGCCGTGAGCAATATTTGCAATCTGGTATCTGTGGCATCTCTGACAGTAAACTGGGTGTCTGTGCAGAAAGCACAAACAACCCTTAGAGCAACTGCCTTGGAAGCCTTTGACATATTTTCCCCTGGAGATGCAACATACTCCATGGTGAACTAAAATCCTCAAGAGTGCTAATAAACTGCTCCAGCTGAACTACCAAGTGCAGCACATTCTCCCAGAGTATACTCAGTGCTATCAGCCACAATTAATGTTCAATGGAAGCAATTAAAATAAATTTTGTATTATGAAATCTTTCAACTGCACGTTCTAATGCTCCCTTGCTTTCCTGCCTGCCAGCTGGTATTTCCATTCTCCTCACATGGTGCTAACAAGTTTCTTGCTCAAACTTGCCTTAAGTGTCACTCACTAGACTCTCCTGAAGGTGGTTATTGCTCAGATGGTACTTAGGAACTATAGAGTCATAGAGATGTACAGCATGGAAACAGACCCTTCAGTCCAACCCGTCCATGCCGACCAGATATCCCAACCAAATCTAGTCCCACCTGCCAGCACCTGGCCCATATCCCTCCAAACCCTTCCTATTGATATACCCATCCAAATGCCTCTTAAATGTTGCAATTGTACCAGCCTCCACCACTTCCTAGCTTAAATGGGTTTACTGAAAGCAAAATTCAAGGCTGAATTTTAATTGGAAGTGGAAGCCCCACTCCCCAGGTAAAATTGAGGTAAAGCCTGGAGCTGATTTTACAGTGATTTGGCTGTTAACTAGTTCAGGGTAAGCCATCTATCCCCATCTGGGAAGAAGTTCTACCTCCAAGAGCTCTGAACCAACTTGTGACACAGTTGGCAGTTGTCTAGTCACTGCAGTACTACAGAACGTTGGCCACTGCTGGTACTGCAGGCACTCCCAACCCCAATCATCAGTGTTGCCACGTGAGAATGTACAAGTTACATACTGCACTTTCACCTGTAACTGAATGCCAGTCTAGCCACCTGAATGTGGCATTCAATGTATTGCCCTTCAAGGGAGTTGCTTAAGAGTCAATTGTTTCAGATCTTCAGCAACCTTGGTTCGTTGATTTTAAAAGTCTGTTTGATGCAGGTACATGGTGCTGCTGGGAGGGTCATTCCAGGATGTTGGTCCCACAGCAGTCAAGGAGCAGCAATATTGTTCCAACTCAGGATGATGTACATCTGTGAGAAGAATGTGCAGGTGGTAGTGCTCCCATGTGTCTGTTACTCTTGTCCTTCTCAGTCTAGAAATCATGGTTTTGGAAGGTGCTTTTGGAGGAGGCTTGGTGAGCTACTGCAGTGCATCATGTAGATGGTATGTACCATGTTTCAGTGCTGTTTAAGCAGGCTGCTTGTCCTGGATGTTGTCAAGCTTCTTGAGTGTTGTTGAAGCTACTCTCATCCAGGCAAGAGGAGAGGATTCCATCGTACTCCGGATTTGTGCCTGCTAAGTTTTGGGCTGTCTCTACAGAGTCAGGAGATGTTAAATCACCCCAGAATTCCCAACCTCTCATTCGCTGTTAGAGCCACTATATTTATATGGCTGATCGAGTTCAATTTCTGGTTAAAGGTAGCTTCCAAGATGTTGATATTGAGGAACTCAACAACGTTAATGTCATTGATCATCAAGGGGAGATGGTTAAATACTCTCTTGCTGGAAATGTGACATGTGGTGGCAATGCACACATGATAACTGAAACATCTAACATCTTATTTAAAATATTATTTCATTGGGAGCAGTTCAGAAGACTCACTAGAATGATTCCTGGTAGTGAGAGATTGTGTTGTGAGCAAAGGCTGAAAAAGTTGGGACTGTACTCACCGACATTTAGGAAAATGAGGCAGTCTCATTGAAACACAGGATTGTTAAGGGCTTGAGAGGGCCTCCTGAGAGAGTCGAGGTGGAGGGGGGGGACAGTCTCAGAATTAAGGAGTGCCAATTTAAGACGAGATGAAGAGGAACTTTGTCTCTTAGGATTGTGAGCCTTTGTAAGTTTTGCCACAGAGAGCCCTTTATATTTAAGGCTGAGATAGATTCTTGATCAGTAGTGGAATCAAGGGTTGTGGGAGATCATAGGAAAATGGACCTGAAGAATTTTATTTCAGCTATGATCCTGTTGAACAGCAGAGTGGAGTCAAGGGGCTGAATGGCCCTTCTTACTTCTTTCGCCTAGTGCTTCATGTCCAGAATATAATATGCTTTATTAACTACTCTCTCAATTTGTTCTGCTAATTCTAATGATCTGCACACATATACATCCAGGTCCTACTGCTCCTGCAGTTGTTACAGAATTGTAGCCCTTATTCTATATTGCTTGTCCATGTATATTCTACCAAAATTCATCACTTCCCATTTCTTTGCTTTGAGCATTATTTGCCACCTGTTTGTCCAGTCCACTAACAAATATTCTACACTGTCTTCCTCACAGTTTTACAATGTTTCCAAGTTATGGATAATTCACAAATTTTAAATTGTAGCCACATACCAAAATGGAGTCAGAGTTGTAACTCATCCATGCTGACCAGACGTCCCAAATGAACCTAGTCCAATTTGCCAGCATTAGGCTCATATCCCTCTAAACCCTTCCTCTTCATATACCCATCCAGGTGCCTTTTAAATGTTGTAATTGTACCAGCCTCCACCACTTCACCTGGCAGATAATTCCATATGTGCATCGCCTGTGTGAAAATGTTGCCCCTTAGGTCCCTTTTAAATCTTTCCCCTCTCAGCCTAAACCTATGCCTCAGTGTTGGACTTCCCCACCCTGGGAAAAAGACCTTGGTTGCGGTCCTGGGCAGAGCAGTTACTGTATCAGGTTTTCTATGTTGCATCTGCAAAAGTTGGTGACGGTCCTTTCCTTTCGGTCAGGCCAAATTTCCTACGCCTCCAGAGGAAGAAGAGGCATTGTTGTTCCTTTTTGATGGTGCACAGGGAGTACAGAAATGGGCTGAGTACACATCTTGCAGGGCACCAGTGATGAGGATTATCATGGAGGAGGTGCTATTGTCTATCTTCACTGATTACGGCCTGCAGTTCAGGACGCTGAGAGTGTAGAACATAGAACAATACAGCACAGAACAGGCCCTTCGGCCCACAATGTTGTGCTGAACATTTGTCCTAGCTTAAGCACCCATCCATGCACCTATCCAATTGCCGCTTAAAGGTCACCAAAGATTCTGACTCTACCACTCCCACAGGCAGCGCATTCCATGCCCCCACCACTCTCTGGGTAAAGAGCCCACCCCTGACATCTCCCCTATACCTTCCACCCTTCACCTTATATTTATGTCCCCTTGTAACACTCTGTTGTACCCGGGGAAAAAGTTTCTGACTGTCTACTCTATCTATTCATTTGATCATCTTATAAACCTCTATCAAGTCACCCCTCATCCTTCGCCGTTCCAACGAGAAAAGGCCTAGCACTCTCAACCTATCCTCGTACGACCTATTCTCCATTCCAGGCAACATCCTGGTAAATCTTCTCTGCACTGTCTCCAAAGCTTCCACATCTTTCCTAAAGTGAGGCGACCAGAACTGCACACAGTACTCCAAATGTGGCCTGACCAAAGTCATGTACAGTTGCAACATCACTTCACGACTCTTGAATTCAATCCCTCTGCTAATGAACGCTAATACACCATAGGCCTTCTTACAAGCTCTATCCACCTGAGTGGCAACTTTCAAAGATCTATGAACATAGACCCCAAGATCCCTCTGTTCCTCCACCTCACTAAGAACCCTACCATTAACCCTGTATTCCGCATTCTTATTTGTCCTTCCAAAATGGACAACCTCACTTGAACTCCATCTGCCACTCCTCAGCCCAGCTCTGCATCATATCTAAGTCTCTTTGCAGCCGACAACAGCCCTCCTACTATCCACAACTCCACCAATCTTCGTATCATCTGCAAATTTACTGACCCACCCTTCGACTCCCTCATCCATGTAGTTGCAGAGTGCACAGCTGAGACCTAAGTCTCAGTTTTGACGTTGCCGTAGTTGTTGTGGGTATGTTCGCTGAGCTGGATGGTTGATTTGTGGGCATTTTGTCCCTTGTCTGGTGGCATCTTCAGTGCTTTGGAGCTTCCTGTGGAGTGCTGCTGTGCTGTGTCTCCTGCAATTTATTTGATTCCATTCCTGCTGCTTCCAGTTGCTGGTTCTGGTTGATCATTGGAGAGGTCGGCATATTAGGCCTAGGTCTGTGTTTGTTGATTGAGTCCGTGCTTCTATAAATACTTCCAGCAAACAGAAAGATGGTTGGAAGTGTGTCTACCTCAACGCCAGGAGCATCCGGAATACGGTAGGTAAACTTGCAACATGGGTTAGTACCTATGACTTCAATGTTGTGGCCAGTTCAGAGACATGATAGAGCAGGGACAGGAATGGTTGTTGCAGGTTCTGTGATTCAGATGTTTCAGTAAGAACAGAGAAGATGGTAAAAGGGGAGTTGTGGCACTGTTAGTAAAGGACAGTATTACGGCAGCAAAAAGGATGTTTGAGGACTCCTCTACTGGTGTAGTATGGGCTGAGGTTAGAAACAGGACAGGAGAGATCACCTTATTAGGAGTTTTCTGTAGGCCTCTGAATAGTTCCAGAGATGGAGAGGAAAGAATAGCAAAGATAATTCTGGATAAGAGCGAGAGTAACAGGGTAGTTGTTATGGGTGACTTTGACTTTCCAAATATTGACTGAGAATACTATAGTTCAAGTACTTTAGATGGGTCAGTTTTTGTCCAATGTGTCCAAGAGGGTTTCCTGACACAGTATGTAGACAGGCCAACAAGTGGCAAAGCCACATTTGGTACAGGGTAATGAACGAGGCCAGGTGTTAGATTTGGAGGTAGGTGAGCACTTTGGTGATAGTGACCACAATTCTGGTATCTTTAGTAATGGAAAGGGATAGGTATATACCGCAGGGCAAGAGTTATAGCTGGGGAAAGGAATAATGCAATTAAGCAAGATTTAGCATGCATAGGATGGGGAAGGAAACTGCAGGAAATTGAAACATGGACCTTATTCAAGGAACAGCTACTGCGTCTCCTTGATAAGTATGTGCCTGTCAGTGGGGAGGAAGTGGTTGAGTGAGGGAGCTGTGGGGTACTGAAGAGGCTGCATCTCTTGCCAAGAGGAAGAAGGCTTATGTTAGGATGACATGTGAAAGCTCAGGGCACTTGAGAGTTACAAGTTAGCCAGGAAAGACCTAAAGAGAGCACTAAGAAGAGCCAGGAGGGGAAATTAGAAGTTGGTGGCAGGCAGGATCAAGGAAAACCCTAAACCTTGCTAAAGGTATATCAGGAATAAGAGAATGACTAAAATAAGATTTGGGCCAATCAAGGATAGCAGTGGAAAGTTGTGTATTGAATCCAAGAAGATTGGGGAAGCACTAAATGAATATTTTTCATCAGTATTCACACTGGCAAAAGATAATGTTGTCGAGGAGAATACTGAGATACAGGCTACTAGCCTGGGGCATCATGGTGGCTCAATGATTAGCACTGCTGTCTCACAGCACCAGGGACCCAGGTTCGATTCCTGCCTCGGGTGACTGTCTGTGTGAAGTTTGCACATTCTCCCTGTGTCTGCATGGGTTTCCTCCGGGTGCTCCGGTTTCCTCCCACAATCCAAAGATGCGTGGGTCAGATGAATTGGCAATGCTAAATTGCCCAAAGTGTTACGTGCATTAGTCAGGGGTAAATATAGGGGAATGGGTCTGGGTGGGTGACTGTTCGGAGGGTCAGTGTGGACTTGTTGGGCCGAAGGGCCTGTTTCCATACTGTAGGGAATCTAATATAATATAATATAGACTAGATTGGATTGATGTTCACAAGGAGGTTGTGTTAGCAATTCTGGAAAGAGAGAGAATAGATAGTTCCCCTGGACCAAATGGCATTAATCCTGGATTCTTTGGGAAGCCAGGGAGGAGATTGCCAAGCCTTTAGCTTTGATCTTTATGTTGTCATTTTCTACAGGAATAGTGCCAGAAGACTGGAGGATAGCAAATGTTATCCCTTTGTTCAAGAAGGGGAGTAGAGACAACCCACTTAAGTGTGGACCCGTTGAGCCTTTCTTGGTTTGTGGGTAAAGTGTTGGAAAAGTTTATAAGTGTTAGGATTTATAATCATCTAGAGAGGAATAAGTTGATTAGGGGTAGTCAACATGGTTTTGTTAAGCGTAGGTTGTGCCTCTCAAATCTTATTGAGTTCTTTAAGAAGGTGACCAAACAGGAGGATGAGGGTAAAGCAGTTGATGTGGTCTATATGGATTGGAGGAAGGCATTTGAAAAGGTTCACCATGGTAGGCTATTGCTCAAAATACAGAGACATGGGATTAAGGGTGATTTAGCAGTTTGGATCAGAAATTAGTTAGCTGAAAGAAGAATGGTGGTTGATGGGAAATGTTCATTCTGGAGTTCAGTTACTAGTGGTGTACCTCAAGGATCTACTTTGAGGCCACTGCTGTTTGTTATTTTTATAAATGAACTAGATGAGGGGGTAGAAGAATGGGTTAGTAAATAAGGTCAGTGGAGTTGTGGACAGTGCCGAATAATGTTGTAGGTCAAGAGGGACATAGATAAGCTGCAGAACTGGGCTGAGAGGTGGCAAATAGAGTTTAATGTGGAAAAGTGTGTGAAGTGATTCACTTTGGAAGGAGCAACAGGAATAAAGTGTACTGTGCTAATGGTAAGATTCTTGGTAGTGTAGATGAGCAGAGAAATCTGTGTCCATGTACATAGACCCCTGAAAGTTGCCACCCAGGTTGATAGGGTTGTTAAGAAGGCATACGGTGTGTTAGCTTTAATTGGTAGAATTAATTTGGTAGAATTGGTAGAATTTCGGAGCCATGAGATCATGTAGCTGTACAAAACTCTGGTGTGGCTGCACTTGGAGTATTGTGTACAGTTCTGGTCACCACATTATAGGAAGGATGTGGAAGCTTTGGAAAGAGTTCAGAGGAGATTTATTAGGATGTTGCCTGGTATGGAGGGAAGGTCTTATGAGGAAAGGCTGAGGGACTTGAGGCTGTTTTTGTTAGAGAGAAGAAAGTTAAGAGGTGACTTAATTGAGACATAGAAGATAATCAGAAGGTTAGATTGGGTGGACAGTGAGAGCCTTTTTCCTAGAATGGTGACGGCTAACACGAGGGGGCATAGCTTCAAATTGAGGGGAGGTAGATTTGGGACAGATGTCAAAGGTAGTTTCTTTATCAGAGTATTAGGGACGTAGAACACACTGCCTGCAAAAGTAGTAGACGTGCCAACTTTAAGGGCATTTAAATGGTCATTGGATAAGCGTTTAGATGAAAATGAAATAGTGTAAGTTAGATGGGCTTTAGATTGGTTCCACAGTTCAGCACGACATTGAGGGCCGAAGGATCTGTAATGTTCTATGTTCTATTCACCCTATAAATGCCTGTCAATTTTATAAACTTCTGTAAGGTCACCCCTCCGCCTCCAACATTCAAGGGAAAATAGTTCCAGCCTATTCAGCTTCCTCCCCCTATAGCTCAAATCCTCCAACCCTGGCAACATCCTTGTAATTCTTTTCTGAACCTTTCTAGTTATGTAGATCATTCTTATATTTTGTGAAAAGCAGGTGTCCTAATACCTACTTCCCTTCACTTCAAATCTGCACCCAGCTTGAAAAATATCCATTTATCCAAATATTTATTACCTATCACTCAGCCAGTTTCATATCCACATTGAAATTTATAACTCTAGGAAGAGAAGCGACAATAACAATACACTGCTATATGGCAGATTCATAAGAATGCCTTCTAGATCTGATCTGGGTGGCATGGTGGCTCAGTGGTTAGCACTGCTGCCTCACAGTGCCAGGGTCCCAGGTTCAATTCCAGCCTCAGGCGTCTGACTGTGTGGAGTATGCACGTTCTCCCCGTGTCTGAGTGGGTTTCCTCCGGGTGCTCCGGTTTCCTCCAACAGTCCAAAGGTGTGCAGGTCAGGTGAATTGGCCATGCTAAATTGCCCATAGGTTACGTGCGTTAGTCAGAGGGAAATGGGTCTAGGTGGATTACTCTTCGGACAGTCGGTGTGGACTTGTTGGGCTGAAGGGCCTGTTTCCACACTGGAGGGAACCTAATCAAATCTAATCACAAACCCATACACCACAGCAACAGCGTTACTTTCATCAACCTTTTCTGTTACCTCTTCAAAATTCCGGCAAGTTCATGAGACATGGTATCCCCTTTCGAAATCTATTCTTGTTTTTCTTAATAAACCCACCTTTTTCCACATGGCTATGAAATCTATCCCGAGTAATTGTATCGCGAATCTTCCCATCACTGAAGTCAAGCTGTAAGGTGGATTGCTGGGTTTACCCTTAAACAATCTTTTTTGGAGAAGGGTGTCATTTTACTTACTTGGTTTACTTCATAATTCCATTGTAACCAGATACCAAGAGAGCAAACTTCAAAGTCATCCCTGGGTGAAAGTTTAATTTGAAGAGTCTTATCGTATGACACAAATTTGTTATTGCAGCAAAGGTATACTGTACTAAAGGATGATAAGCTAAAGCCTAAATCTGCATTTTAAGTTAGATTGCCAGCTAAACCCACTCAATTTACTTGACTTGTTGGTCTAGTGTTATGGTTTTCACTTCTGGACACATAATATTCAAGAGGGCTGTGTTTAAATACCAGACAAGCCCTTACTCGCTCCTGTTTTAGGGGAGGCAGTGATGTAGTAGTGAAGCCACTGGATTAGCAATCTGAGGTTAATGTTGTAGGGTTGTTGGTTCAAATCCCACTGCTTTCTTAAGAAGTTGCGCTCTGTTCGGCAAGCTACAACTAGTGAGGAGGATTGACAGAGGATACAGATAGGCTAGAATTGGGCAGGGAAAAAGTAAATGGAGTTTAATCTAGACAAATGTGTCGTGATGCTTTTTGGGAGATCTAATGCAGGAGGAAAGTATCAGTATATGCAGAAGCCTTAATAGCATCAATGTACAGAGGGACCTAGGCGTCCAGATTCTCAGCCCCTGAAAGTGGCGATTCAAATGGATAAGGTGGTTAAGGTGGTGTATGGCTTACTTGCCTTTATCGATCAGGACATAAAGTATAAAGTATAAAACTTTAGTTAGGCTTCATTTGGATTATTGTGTACATAGCTAGTTGCCACATTACCAGAAGGATGTGGAGGCTTTGGAGAGGGTACAGAATAGTTTACCAGAATGTTGCCTGGTTTGTAGGATATTAACTAGGAGGAGAGATTAGACAAACTTGGTTTGTTTTCACTTGAAAGACAAAGGATGAGGGTCAAACTAACAGAAGTGTAAAAAATTGAGAGAGGCCAGGGTAGAAATATCAATTACTAGGGAATATAGGTTTATGTAAAAAGGGTATGTTTAAAGAGATGTGACGGGCAGACTTTTTTCTCACATGGGGGATAGTGGATGCTTGGATTGCGCTGCCAGAGGAGGTGGTGGAAATGGATATAATAGCAACATTTAAAAGGCATCTTGACAACCATATGGAAAGGCAGAGAATAGAGGGATACAGTTGCATAGGGGCACAAAGTTTTTAGTTTAGAAAGGCATCATGTGTTGGCACATCATTGGTGGGCCAAAGTGTTGTACTGTTCATTATTCTAACATCAAACATCTTATCCACTCTGACTAAGTAAAGCCCACAGGTCTACATGGTCAGCAAGTTGTATTAAATTGCTTCAATAATCCTTTGTGACAATAAGACTTTTGAAATGTTAAGCAGCTCACTTCCAAGTGTGGGGTTAAAGTTACTTCAAGTTTAACAAAGTTGGCACAAACATGTTCATTTAACTTCAAGTTCACTGTTTTCATCAATATTTAGTGATTATGTCTATTAGACATGTTTGTTTTTGAATTATATAGTTTTTTTTTAAAAAGGTCATGAAATCACTTGAGCATTCCAACAAATCCCTGCCATAAACTTGTCTTAGGTCTGCCAAACAATTGTAAACTTGGAATGTATCCACATGTGCCAATTTGTATCTTTAAGGATGGCTTTGTTGGAGTACAGCTTTCATTTACAGTGCAACTGATGTGAGGAGGTTTAGAGCTGAAGCAGAGTTTCTAATGACAGATTTTTGACTTCAGTGACTGTGCACTGATTCAGAGTGATCCCATATGAAATTGGAGCAGAGAGGTCAGTTATTTACATCGGAACATGAAGAGTAGGAACAGGGTTAAGTGATTCAGCCTCTCCTGCTCCACCATTTAATATACTCATAGCTCATCACACCTTGACCTCAACTCCACTTTCCTGCCCATTTTCCTTAACCCTTCAACCCATTATTAGTTCAAAATTTCTATCTCCTCCTTAAATTTACTCAATATCCCAGCACTGAGTAATGAATTCTTCAGATTAATGACCCTCAAGAGAAGGAATTTCTTCCCACCTGTTTTAAATCTGCTACCTACTCTCATTCTAGAGTGACCCAAGTGAGGAAATATCCTTTCTGCATATACTTTATCAATTTTCTATAGCGTCTTATCTCCTCAGTAAAACCCTGTCATTCTTCTAAACTTGAGAGAGTATAGGCCTGAACTAGTCAAACATTCTTCGTAACACAAATCACTCATTTCTGAAATCAATCTCGTGAATCTCCTCTGAATTACTTCCAATGCCACATCATTCCTCAAGGAAGGACCAATTCTGTACTCAGTACTATAGGTGTGGTCTCACTAATGCCTTGTCCAATTGCAGCAACACCTTCCTATACTCATTTAGCAATTAATGCCAAAATTCCATTTACCCTCCATGTTACCTGCTGTGTCGACATGTCTCTGCAGTTCACACATGAATGCACCCATATCCCTCTGCACTGAAGCAGTCATGTTTCTCTCCATTGATTTCTAATCTTCTCTCCCCTATTTTTCTTCTCTTTGGCTTCTCAGGCCTGGTCCATCATCCAGCAGGACCATGGCTGATGCGATTGTGGCCTAAACTCCGCTCTTGTGCCTGTCCATCGTAATTGTTGACTCCTTGACAGTCAAAAATCAGACTAACATCCTTGAAGCTATTAATGACCTAGCTGCCACTACTGATTAGAGAGCACAACAACAGGCATTCAAACTATCTGAGAACAAATGCCTCCATAATTCCTTCTTAAATGCGAGGCTTCTTATTTTAAACCATCTCATGGTTCTGGACTTCCCTACCAGGTCAAACATCCTCTCAACATCTAATCAGTTGAGCCTCCTCAGAATACTGTGTATTTCAATAAGAATTTTTTAATCAAAGAGAATAAATAATGAACAAAGAAAATACAGCACAGGAACAGGCCCTTCAACCCTCCAAACCTGCATTGACACATTTTGCCCTTTCCTACTACAATTGTCTTCACATACAGGATCCGTAAAACCCTTGATTCTCTTCCTATGCATGTATTCTCCAGGTGTTTCTTGAATGCTGCTATTGTGTCTGCTTCCACCACTTCCTCTGGCAACACGTTTCAGGCACTCATCGCCCTTTGTGTGAAAAATATGCCTCGCAAATCCCTTAAACTTCCCCCTGCTCTCACCCCTTGAACCTGTATCCCCGAGCAATTGACCCCTCCACTCTGGGAAAGAACCTCATACTTAGCACTCCAACCATGCCATTCACAATCTTATAAACTTCCATCAAATTGCCCTCAACCTCCTGCATTCCCAAGAGGGGAATCAAACCCAGTCTTCTTCATAGTTAAAATCTCCCATACTAGGTAACATCCTGGTAAACCTTTTCTGTACCCTTTCCAAAGTTTCCACATCCTTCTGATAGTGTGATGACCAGAACTGTACGCAATATTCCAAGTGTGGGAGAGGGGCCAGCAGGAGGTCATTGTCCACATTGGAACCAACAGTGTAGGAAGGGAAAAAGTTAAGATTCAGAAGGGAGATTACAGAGCGTTAGGCAGGAACATAAAAAGGAGATCCTCAGAAGTAGTAATATCTGGATTACTCCCGGTGCTATGCGCTAGTAAGGGCAGGAATAGGAGTGTAAAGCAGATGGATGCATGGCTGAGGAGCTGGTGTATGGGGGAAGGATTCACATTTTTGGATCATTATAAGCTCTTTTGGGGTAGAAGTAACCTGTACAAGAAGGACGGATTGCCCCACAATTGGAAGGGGACTAATATACTGGCAGGGAAATTTGCTAGACCTGCTTGGGAGGATTTAAACTAGTATTTGGGGGCGGGCGGGGTGACCCAGGGAGATAGTGAGGAAAGAGAGAAATCTGAGACTGGTACAGTTGAGAACAGAAGCGAGTCAGTCAGGGCAGGCAGGAACAAAGCAGAGACTGGCAGAAACAGGACTGGCAGCTTAATGTTCCAGGATACAAATGTGACAGCAAAGATAGAAAGGGAGGCAAGAGAGGAGGGGGAGTGGCATTTTTGATAAAGGGTAACATTACAGCTGTACTGAGGGTGGATATTCCTGGAAATACATCCACGGAAGTTATTTGGGTGGAACTGAGAAATAAAATAGGGATGATCACCTTATTGGAATTATATTATACACTCCCTAATAGTTGGAGGGAAATTGAGAAACAACCTTGTAAGGAGATCTCAGCTATTTGTAAGAATAATAGGGTGGTTATGGTAGGGGATTTTAACTTTCTGAACATAGACTGGGACTGCCATTGTGTTAAGGGTTTAGATGGAGAGGAATTTGTTAAGTGTGTACAAGACAATTTTCTGATTCAGTATGTGGATGTACCTACTAGAGAAGGTGCAAAACTTGACCTACTCTTGGGAAATAAGGCAGGGAAGGTGACTGAGGTGTCAGTGGGTGAGCACTTTGGGGCCAGTGACCATATTTCTACTATTTTTTAAAATAGTGATGGAAAAGAATAGACCTGATCTAAAAGTCAAAGTTCTAAATTGGAGAAAGGCCATTTTTGACTGTATGAGGCAAGAACTTTCAAGAGCTGATTGGGGGTAGATGTTCGCAGGTAAAAGGACAGCTGGAAAATGGCAAGCCTTCAGAAATGAGATAACGAGAGTCCAGAGAAAGTATATTTCTGTTTGGGTGAAAGGGAAGGCTGGTAGGTATAGGGAATGCTGGATGACTAAAGAAATTGAAGGTTTGGTTAAGAAAAAGAAGGAAGCATATGTCAGGTAAAGACAGGA
>NC_057741.1:204912-208824 GCF_004010195.1 Chiloscyllium plagiosum
GTGGCACTGTGGTTAGCACTGCTGCCTCACAGCACCAGAGACCTGGGTTCAATTCCCGCCTCACTCGGGCGACTGTATGGAGTTTGCACATTCTCCCCGTGTCTGCGTGGGTTTCCTCCGGGTGCTCCGGTTTCCTCCCACAGTCCAAAGATGTGCAGGTTAGGTGAATTGGCCATGCTAAATTGCCCGTAGTGTTAGGTGCATTAGTTCGAGGGAAATGGGTCTGGGTGGGTTACTCTTCGGAGGGTTGGTGTGGACTTGTTGGGCGAAGGGCCTGTTTCCACACTGTTTCCTTTAATGATGGATTCTAGAATTTTACCAACAACTGAGGTTAGGCTAATCAACCTATACTTTTCCATCTTTTGTCTTGTTCCTTTCTTGAACAAGGGGGTTATAACAGCAATTTTTCAATCATCTGGGATTTTCCCTGACTCCAATGATTTTTAAAAGATTACAACTTAAAGCCTCTGCTATTTCTCAGCCACCACCCTCAGAATTCTAGGATGTAGCCCATCGGGGCCAGGAGATTTATCAATTTTTAGACCTTTTAGCCTTTCGAGCACTTCCTCTTTTGCAATGGCTACCATACTCAACTCTGCCCCTTGATTCTCCTGAATAGTTGGGATATTACTCATGTGAAGACTGGCACAAAGTGTTTATTAAATTCTTCAGCTATTTCCTTATCTCCCATCACTAGCCTTCCTGCATCAATTTGGAGCGGCCCAATTTCTACTTTTGCCTCTCGTTTGTTTCTTATGTATTGAAAGAAACTTTTCCTATCATTTTTAATATTACTGGCTAATTTATCTTCATATTTAATCCTCTCCTTCCTTATTTCTCTCTTTGTTATCCTCCGTTTGTTTTTTTAGACTTCCCAGTCTTCTGATTTCCCAGTGCTCTTGGCCATTTTATCGGCTCTGTCTTTTTCTTTGATACATTTCCTGACTTCCTTTGTCAGCCATGGCTGACTAATTCCACACCTCCCACTTTTGAAATATTGCGTGCAATTCTGGTCTCTTTCCTATTGGAAAGATGTTGTGAAACTTGAAAGGATTCAGAAAAGATTTACAAGGGTGTTGCCAGGGTTGGAGGATTTGAGCTATAGGAAGAGGTTGAATAAGTTGGCTGCATTCCCTGAAGTGTTGGAGGCTGAGGGGTGACTTACAGAAGTTTATAAAATCACGAGGGGCATGGATAGGATAAATAGACAATATCTTTTCCCTGGGATGGGAGAACCCAGAACTAGAAGGCATAGGTTTAGCGTGAGAGGGGAAAGATATAAAAGAGACCTAAGAGGCAACTTTTCACATAGAAGGTGGTACGTGTTTGGAATGAGCTGCCAGAGGAAGTGGTGAAGGCAAATACCATTGCAATATTTAAAAGGCATCTGGATGGGTATATGAATAGGAAGGGTTTAGAGGGATATGGGCTGGGTGCTGGCAGGTGAGACTATATTGGGTTGGAATATCTGGTTGGTATGGACACATTGGACTGAAGGGTCTGTTTCCATGCTGTACATGTCTATGACTCTATGACTCTTGCAGTATCTATGGGAAGAAAGCAGAGTTAATGCTTTGAGTCTGGTGACTGTTCATTGGAACTGTTAGTAGCCCAAAAAATACCTGATATTTATGCTGAAGCCAAAATGGGGAGAGGTGATCAAGTAGGTGGAGATGGAGCCCAGAGAGAGAGAGAGAGAGAGAGAGAGAGAAGTTATGAAAGGGGTATACAAACAAGGATGAAACGGATAGCAGGCCAGGACAGAAGAAAAGCTGAATAAGATATAGTAAGAAATAAGAGCAACGAAATGGCGAACTGTACTGAATGCAACCCATATAATGAGATGATACACCAAAGAGTACATGAGAATGGGTAAACCATTTCCCACTCTTAGCTCGTATTACATCTTATTTAGTTTTTTTTCTTGTCCTAGCCTGTTTTCCTTTCGCTCCTTAATTACCTATCCCTTTCATTTCTCTCTTGCTCTCTGGGCTCCATTTCCACCTATCCACAAAACTCTCCCATTCACTCGCACTTTGGTTTCAACAAAAACACCATGTTTCCCTAGCCACTATGAATTCTGATGAAGAGTCATAGGACATAGAATATTACAGCACAGTACAGGCCCTTTGGCCCTTGATGTTGTGCCAACCTGTAGAACCAATCTGAAGCCATATCTAACCTACACTATTCCATTCTCATCCATATGTCTATCCAATGACCATTTAAATGCTGATAAAATTGGCAAGTCTACTACTGTTGCAGGCAGTGCGGTCCACGTCCCTACTACTCTGACATCTGTCCTATATTTATCACCCCTCAATTTGAAGCTATGATCCCTCATGCTAGTCATCACCATCTGAGGAGAAAGGCTCTCGCTGTCCACCCGAACTAACCGTCTGATTATCTTCTATGTCTCAATTAAGTCACCTCTCAACCACCTTCTCTCTAATGAAAACAGCCTCAAGTCCCTCAATTTTTCCTCGTAAGACTTTCCCTCCATAACAGGCAACATCCTAGTAAATCTCCTCTGAACCCTTTCCAAAGCTTCCACATCCTTCCTATAATGTGGTGACCAGAACTGCACTCAGTACTCCAAGTGCGGCCGCACCAGAGTTTTGTACAGCTGCAGCATGACCTCATGGTTCTGAAACTCAATCCCTTTACCAATAAAAGCTAACACACCATATGCCTTCTTAATAACCCTATCAACCTGGGTGGCAACTTTCAGTGATCGATGTACTTGGACACTGAGATCTCTCTGTTCATCTACACTACCAAGAATCTTACCATTCGCCCAGTACTCTGCATTCCTGTTACTCCTTCCAAAGTGAATCACCTCACATGTGAATCATAGAGTCATAGAGATGTACTGCATGGAAACAGACCCTTCGGTCCAACCCATCCATGTCGACCAGATCCCAACCCAGTCTAGTCCCACCTGCCAGCTGCCGGCCCATATCCTTCCAAACCCTTCCTATTCATATAGCCATGCAAATGCTTTTTAAATGTTGCAATTGACCAGACTCCACCATTTCCTCTCTGGGCTCAAAACATTACCTCTGCTTTCTTCCAACAGATGCTACTAAACCTGATAAATTTCTCTGGCAATTTCTATTTTTGCAAGCATGCTCCACATTTGTTTTATTGCAAGCATGTTCCTCCTAAGGAAAGCAAAAGTGTACACACCACTGTATGGATATTCTCACTCATACCCTGTACACTTGTAACAAGACTTCCCTACTTTTATACCTCACAGCCTTTGCAATAAAAGCTAACATTTCATTTGCCTTCTTAGCCACTTGCTGTCCCTGCATGATGTTTTATAATTTATGTCTTACTGCAAGGTACTGCAGTCTCTCTCTATTTAAATAATTCTGTTTTTCTGTTCCTACATATATATCCCACATTATTCTGTTTAGCTGTTTACAGCCCTTTTAAATTCTTTGTATCCTTCTCACTTGTTTTCCTATGTATTTTCATAATGTTAACAAATTTAGCTGGAATACAAGTCAGTGTTTCATCCAGTTCATCAATATAGATTGAGAATAGTTGTGGATTCAGCACTGATCTCTCTGGCTCTCAGCTAGCTATGTCTGACAACTTGAAAATGGCCTATTCATCCTGACTCTCTTGTTATTTAGAGCTGAAAATGTGTTGCTGGAAAAGTGCAGCAGGTCAGGCAGCATCTAAGGAGCAAGAAAATCGACGTTTCATGCATGAGCCCTTCTTCAGGAATGAGGAAAGTGTGCCAAGCAGGCTAAGGATAAAAGGTAGGGAGGAGGGACTTGGGGGAGAGGCGTTGGGATTGCGATAGGTGGAAGGAGGTTAAGGTGAGGGTGATAGGCTGGGGTGGGGGTGGGGCGGAGGGGTCAGGAAGAAGATTGCAGGTCAAGAAGGCGGTGCTGAGTC
>NC_057741.1:209900-217926 GCF_004010195.1 Chiloscyllium plagiosum
GGGGAAGCGAAAATCATGGAGGAGGTGGAGGGCGTGGGTGGTGACCCGAACGTAGGTGGGGAGTTCTTGGACTAAGGGGGACAGGACCGTGTAGAGGTATGCAGAGATGGGTTCGGTGGGGCAGGAGCAGGCTGAGACAATGGGTCAGCCGGGGCAGTCAGGTTTGTGGATTTTGGACAGGAGGTAGAAACGGGCGGTGCGGGGTTGTGGGACTATGAGGTTGGAGACGTTGGATGGGAGATCCCCTGAGGTGATTTCCCTACCACCTACCACCCCACCAACCTCCATATACATCATATCATCCGTCGTCATTTCCGCCACCTCCAAACGGGGACCCCACCACCAGGGATATATTTCCCTCCCCTCCCCTATCAGCGTTCTGAAAAGACCACTCCCTCTGTGACTCCCTTGTCAGGTCCACACCCCCCACCAACCCAACCTCCACTCCCGGCACCTTCCCCTGCAACCGCAAGAAATGTAAAACTTGCGCCCACACCTCCCCCCTTACTTCCCTCCAAGGCCCCAAGGGAATGAGGAGGGTGTGCCAAGCAGGCTAAGAGAAAAGGTAGGGAGGAGGGACTTGGGGGAGGGGCGTTGGAAATGCGATATCCGCCACAAATTCACCATATCCACCACAAATTCACCTGCACCTCCACACACATGATTTACTGCATCCGCTGCACCCGATGTGGCCTCCTCTATATTGGGGAGACAGGCCGCCTACTTGCGGAACGTTTCACAGAACACCTCTGGGACACCCAGATCAACCAACCCAACCACCCCGTGGCTCAACACTTCAACTCCCCATCCGACTCCACCAAGGACATGCAGGTCCTTGACTCCTCCATCGCCAGACCATAGCAACACGATGGCTGGAGGAAGAACGCCTCATCTTCCGCCTAGGAACCCTCCAACTACAAGGGATGAACTCAGATTTCTGCGGTTTCCTCATTTCCCCTCCCCCACCTTGTCTCAGTCCCAACTCTCGAACTCAGCACCACCTTCCTAACCTGCAATCTTCTTCCTGACCTCTCTGCGCCCACCCCCACTCCAGCCTATCCCCCTCACCTTAACCTCCTTCCACCTATCGCATTTCCAACACCCCTCCCCCAAGTCCCTCCTCCCTACCTTTTATCTTAGCCTGCTTGGCACACCCTCCTCATTCCTGAAGAAGGGCTCATGCCCGAAACGTCGATTCTCCTGCTCCTTGGATGCTGCCTGACCTGCTGTGCTTTTCCAGCAACACATTTTCAGCTCTAATCTCCAGCATCTGTAGTCCTCACTTTCTCTTGTTATTTAGCCAGTCTTCTATCTATGCTTAAATATCTCACTCAACACCATCAGCTCTTACCTTATGTAATTTTTTTTAACGTGGCAACTTAATGAATGCCTTTGCAAATCCAAGTATAATCTACTGATTACAGTTGTGTGTGTTGCTGGTTTCAGGCTGGCATGGTATACAGTGGTTAACACTGCTGCCGTACACTGCCAGGGACCTGGATTCAATTCCAGCCTTGGGTGACTGTGTAAAGTTTGTGCATTCCTCCTGCATCGGTGTAGGTTTTCTTCAGGTGCTACGGTTTCCTCCCATAATCCAAAGATGAGAAGGTTAGGGCAATTGGCCATGCTCAATTGCCCCGTTGTGCCATGGATAGGTAGGCTAGGTGAATTAGCCATGGTAAATATGGAGTTATGTAGGTAGAGATGTGTCCAAGTGGGGTGCTGATTGGAGGGTTTGTGCAGACTCGATGGGCTAAATTGCCTCTCTTTGCACTGTAGGGGTTCTGTGATTCTACTAGTTTCCTTTGTGCACATTGCTCATTACATCCCCTAGGAACTTTAATAAATTTGTCAAACACAATTTCCCTTTCTTGAAACTATGTTCTCCCTGATTGTCTTATGATTTTCTAAACATCCTATTACTACATGGTTAATAGACTGTTATATTTTCCAAAAGACACGTACCTTTATGTCCTAACTAACCTAACTGTTCCTGCATTTTCTCTCCCTCCTTTCTTGAACAGAGGCATTACATGCTGTTTTCTAAACTGCTAAGATCTGTACAAAACATAGAGATGTTTGGAATGATTCAACCACTATCTCTACAGCTATTTATTTTAAGATGATAGGATCCGGGTATTCATGTCCAAGAGATCTCTTTGCTTTCAAGTTCCATTAATATGGTTATGATCCCAGCGTGATAATCCTGGATAAGTCAGATCCCAGAGTGAAACTTGACTTGATAAAGATCATAAGTTTTAAATTTGCAATTGAGTTATCTTAGTGATCATGCACTAAAAATATTCACACAATGCTTCCACTGTAATTTTAATGAGACCGTATATTTAGTACACAAAATAAAAGTTATATAGTTCCCGCCTCAGGCGACTGACTGTGTGGAGTTTGCATGTTCTCCCCGTGTCTGCGTGGGTTTCCTCCGGGTGCTACGGTTTCCTCCCACAGTCCAAAGATGTGCAGGCCAGGTGAATTGGCCATGCTAAATTGCCCATAGTGTTAGGTAAGGGGTAAATGTAGGGGTATGGGTGAGTTACGCTTCGGCGGGTCGGTGTGGACTTGTTGGGCCGAAGGGCCTGTTTCCACACTGTAAAGTAATCTTATCTAATCTAATATGTGTGTGCATGATACATTAAAGTTTTCATCATAAGCTGCAAAAGGAAAACAACATTCTTTTTTCTAGCAACATCTATCCTTATGATTCATCATTCCTACCTTCACTTTTAATTTCTTAAACAACTGACAAGGTCATGCACAGGTCATTTTAGTGGCTTTTTATACATTCACTAGATGTGATTCTTTCTGTCTATCCCAGAGCTACACAGACATGAGATGGCTCATTTGCTTTTCTCAGAGAACTCCATGAAAATTTTGGAGCATTTCCAAACCTGCACTATTAAAACAATTTAAAACTTAACTTCCAACTTTGGTATGGAGGCTGTCAAAATTGAATTGCCCCTCTGATGGAATTGCTATTTTCTTCTGAACTAAACTTGTTACGGGCCTCTGGTATCTCTTTCTGTAGGTCAACTTAGGGAACACTTCAACAATTATCTCACCAGTCAAGTTGTCTAGTTTTTTTAGCTGAAGTCACATGATTTCTTAGAAATGCTATTTAATTGTCTTAAGAAAAAGAAAGCAAAAAAATTAACCTGACAGAACTAAAAGCCAAAATCCCATTTGCCTTTACTTTGCAATGCTGGTTCCTAAACAATGACAATATATCATAAACTTTCATCATAATAATCCTGTTTTTTTGCTCTAGCTTTAGTGGTTGTTTTAAACACCTACCTCCTCTTTGCCACTTGAATTTCAAAACCTCTGCTAATGCCTTCTTTCCCATCATTAATTCACCAGTGTCACACATGGAAGGACTGGTGTTGACTTTAGCTACACTTTTCCTTCTTCAGTATTTATAGAAGCTTTGTTTTATGGTCATGTAATTGTCCAAATGAATTGACTAAAGGAAGCTTGGCTTAATATCTCTCCTGAAGGAGAGGACCTTCAGCAAATCTTAGATTATCAACTGAAGGCTCTATATTCAAATGCTAGAATTGAGTTTCAGTATGCAACCTAATGACTTCACAATGAAAGTTTTGAGCTCAATTTAGATGGCCTTAAATAGGTTGTTGAGGAGAAAGTATTGGTTTATATAGTTGGTTGTAGCTTTACCAATAGTGAAGACATGAGTTTTGTATTTCAGCATACATGATGCTTAGCAAAGCAAAGTAAATTCTTCAGTTGATATTGTGAATAAAAATAAAAATTAATAAGAAAGGGGGAACAAGACATATGTTTATAAATATAATTCTGACAACCACCTTGAAGTGTTTGACAGCGAATAAAATTGTTTCTGAAATTTAGAGTGGAATTCTCCAGTGCTTTGAGTGATGAGAGTAATGATGAGAAATACGAGAAAAAATGTTGAAAATGAAAGAAATCTGATTCTCAAAGTCAAGAAAAAACTTTCATTTTCCATTGAAGGTTTCAATGGCAAGATCAGAATCTCACTGAGCATTGACTGTCTTATTTTCATATGTTTACGTTTCATTAATACTCAGCTCGCTTTTTTTAAATGCAGCTCACTATTCATCATGTCTAGTGTTTCAGGAGAGACATGACAACTCTTGAGGTCAGAGTGGTTACTTGGTCAATGCTGCTTGTTACTTCCTTCTCTGAGCCTCGATATTAATGTCTCTTCACCAACATGAATGCTCGTGGATACCATCTTCCTACACCCTTTGCCAGTAAAGTCAACATCAGTAAACTGCCAGCATCAAAATATTATGATTGTCAATCTCGTACCAACTCAGAAACCATTTCAATTCTTTGGGAACTCACTTTCAAACTCGGAGACAAGTTGACTTACCTGTTTCTACTAAGTTGTTTTATGCATAGAGACACAGTTGTTGCCCAATAAAGAGTACACTAGCATTTTTCCCTTGTGTGACGGAAAAAAGGCAGGGAACTGACTCAGAACTTAGTTAAACAAACACTTCTTTGCTGAACTCTTTAAATACCAATCCTCAAAATAAGAAGTGGCGAACCCTGATAAATGGTCCTGTCCAAAACATTTCCTGCTCATCTGCTGCTTGCCCTTCTGTGCTTTTCCAGCACCACATTTTATCTATTCCAATTTTCCAGCATCTCCTCAAAATCTGAAATACTCAATATAACTCATACATTCATTGCAACATTCTCACTTCATCAAACTTAACCTGAACTCACTTCATTTAACTTCACTTTACCTTACTTTGCTTAATCTACATTTAACCCTGACTCTTACTTAAACTCTATACGTCTGTCTTGAATCAGATACCACGGCTCAGTGGTTAGCACTGGTGCCTCACAGTGCCAGGGACCCGGGTTCGATTCTAGCCTCAGGCAACTGTCTGTGTGGAGTTTGCACCTTCTCCCTCTGTCTGTGTGGGTTTCCTCCAGGTGCTCCGGTTCCCTCCCATTAGTTAAGGGTAAATGTAGAGTAATGGGGTAGGGAATGGGTCTGGGTGGGTTACTGTTCGGAGGGTTGGTGTGGACTTGTTGGGCCAAATGGCCTGTTTCCACACTGCAGGGATTCTATAATGCCCCAATTTGAGTGAAATAGTTAACTTTGTCCTCTGTGTAAATCTCACGTTGTGGTTCTTTGTTTTCTCTCTCTGTCAGTAACTTCAGGGCACGTGCTTTTCAAATGTGGAGGAACAGAGGGATCTTGGGGTTGACGTACATAGATCTCTTAAAGTTGTCACCTGAGTTGATAGGGTTGTTAAGAAGATGTATAGTGTGTTGGCTTTCATTAGCAGGGGATTGAGTTTAAGAGCTGGGAGGTTATGCTGCAACTCAGTAGTGCCCTGGTTAGACCACACTTGGAATATTGTGTTCATTTCTGGTCGCCTCATTACAGGAAAGATGTGGAAGCTTTAGAGAGGGTGCAGAGGAGGTTTACCAGAATTCTGCATGGACTGGAGGGCATGTCTTATGAAGAAAGGTTGAGGGAGCTAGGGTTTTTCTCATTGGAGTGAAGAAGGATGAGAGCTGACTTGACTAAGGTGTATAAGGTGTTGACAGGCATTGATAGAGTGGGTAGTCAGAGACTTTTTCCCATGGCAAAAATATCTATCACAAGGGGACATAATTTTCAGGTAATTGGAGGAAGTGTTAGGGGAGATGTCAGAGGGAGGATCTTTACACAGAGAGTGGTGGGTGCATGGAATGCACTGCCAGTGGTGACAGTAGAGTCAGATAATTCAGGGACATTTAAGCGACTCTTGATAGGCACATTGGAAGATAGTACAATGAAGGGTATGTCGGTTAGTCTGACTTTAGAACAAGATAAAAGGCCAGCACAACATCGAGGGCTAAAGGGCCTGTACTTTTCCATATTCTACTTTCTCGGCAACTATCCCGTTTTCAGGTCTGTGTTTGATGCTTTGCCTTCTCGTGGTATGACAGGTAGAGGACAGCCCTCCTCTTCACAGCTATGTTAATCAGGACCTCCAGGTGTCTATCAGCTCTTTTCTTTCTGAGACATTTTGGTTCCCTAAAAGGGCAGTGTGATGTGCTGCTGGGCTTTACATAGGACACCAGAATTTGAAGGAATGCTTTCCTTTATTGGTCAGATCATTGAGTACAGGAGTTGGGAGGTCTTGTTGTGGCTGTACAGGACATAGGTTAGGCTACTGTTAGAATATTGCGTGCAATTCTGGTCTCCTTCCTATTGGAAGGATGCTGTGAAGCTTGAAAGGATTCAGAAAAGATTTACAAGGATGTTGCCAGGTTTGGAGGATTTGAGCTGATTTGAGCTATAGGGAGAGGCTGAACAGGCTAGGGCTGTTTTCCCTGGAGCGTCAGAGGCTGAGAGGTGACCCTATAGAGATTTATAAAATCATGAGGTGCATAGATAGGATAAGTAGACAAAGTCTTTTCCTTGGGGTGGCGGAGTCCAGAACTAGAGGGCATAGATTTAGGGTGAGAGGGGAAAGATATAAAAGAGATCTAAGGGGCAACGTTTTCACACAGAGGGTGGTGCGTGTATGGAATCAGTTGCCAGAGGTAGTGGTGGAGGCTGGTACAATTTCAGCATTTAAAAGGCATCTGGGTGGGTATATGAATAGGAAGGATATGGGTGCTGGCAAAAGGACTAGATTAGGTTAGGGTATCAGGTCAGCATGGACGAGTTTATCTGTTTCCATGCTGTACATCTCTATGACTCTGCAGGAGCTTAGCCATCTTCCTAAACCAAAAGTGATTACATTCCCTTAGTTGGCAGTTTGTGTGCAAACCCTTCATGCAGGTGACTGCCTATTCTTCTTGTAGGAATTATTCTTTCATTCTCCAGCAGTTTTTTGTGCCATCTGTATTTGACTTGCTGCAACCCATTAATTGTTGGCTATCAATTGACAAGGATTGTTAATTTCAGTAATAGTTCATAACTCTCTTCTAGAACTTGTGGCACTCCCTAAAATGAATCTGTACTGCCATAAGGAATATTATAGAGTACATCATTGTCGTTATCAGGCAGTGCTTCCACTTATCAATTGCTCTGGTGAAATCCTGCAGTTCTCAGCAGAGTTAATATTAAAACCGGTGGGAGTGTGCTGCATGTTACACAATCTGGCCATTATGAGGAAAGAAAATTGAAGAACAGGAACATAAGGAAGTAGAGGAGGTGGAACATGAGGGGAAAGAGAGGCTACAATAATTGAGAGGAGGATACAGGGCTGATATAGGATATTCAAAGGAAATGACCATTTATGAATGGTGAAGCGCATGTATTCAATAGTGCTATGTTGCTGCAGGTGACACAAAAGAACGATGATGTGAAGAATGTGGAGTTGAGTGAAATTGAACCTATCTGAGAAATAAGAAGGAAAATGACTGAAGGCAAAAATGCAAGAATTGGGGATAGACATTGTTAAACACCCTGCCACCAAGGTGTAGGTGAATCCTCAGTTGAAGAAAAAGGAAGAAATATCAGAAGCTCTGATATGGAAAATGGATCAGTAGAGCATGATAAAGAAAAAGAACCTCGGGAGAATGGAATAGAGTTCTCACAGGAAGCAGGGTGGGTGGAAGCATAAACATATTGACTGTGAGAGTCATTGACCTTATGGTCGACTCAAACATCATTTTTCAAATCTCAACTTCTCAGCAGAAGCACAGAAACAGCACCACATGTAAGTGCACTGCCATGTCTGACACCATCCTGACTTGGAACAATATTGTCATTCCTCCAGTGTCATTTGGTAAAACTCTTAAATTCCAGCCAAACAGCAATCCTATGTACCTACACCATACAGACTGCAGTGGTTCAGAAGGCAGCTCACCACCACCTTCTCCAGGTCAATTAGGAATGGGGCACAAATGCTAAGCCTGTCAGTGCTGCCCACATCCCGTGATAGAGTTGCTTCTGAAAACGTTTTCAGCAAGTGCAGGGTCCATTTACCTGACCTTTTAATACCTTTCCTCATCATTTCATGTGCAGCAGTGATTTACATGCAATTTCAGTTCAGGA